>NW_027195583.1:0-162714 GCF_038502225.1 Cherax quadricarinatus
AGACTGCACTCATAGAGGAAGCAGAGGTGATGGTGGAGACATAATCTCGCCAGCAAGTGCGTTTAGCGTCACGGATGACACGGCGAGCGATCGCACGCTTCTGTTTAAAATCAAGGAGTCGCTCTGTGGTTCTATTGTACCGGTACCTGCCCCATGCAGTGCGTTTCAAACGTACTGCACGAGCACAAGCAGGAGACCACCAAGGCACGCATTTCTGAGAATGCCTGCCCGAAGTTTGGGGTATAGAATGAGAAGCTGCGGTGAAAACGGAGGACGAGAAGAGGTGTAAAAGCTCATCGATGGAGGACGAAGAAGGAACCTCTTTAAAAACAGTTAGGTGTGAGTAAAGGTTCCAATTTGCCCGATTAAATTGCCAGCGTGGGGTGCGAAGAGGTGGCGAATATGAAGGGGAAGTAAGAATGATTGGGAAATGATCACTGTCATGTAAGTCCGGGAGAACAGACCAAGTGAAGTCTAATGCCGCGGAGGAAGAGCAGATTGAGAGATCGATGCAAGAGAGAGTATGAGTCCGAGGATCAAAATGGGTGTGAGTACCTGTATTTAAAACATGGAGGGGGTGGGTGGTAAGAAAAGCCTCTAACTGAATTCCACGGGAATCACAGTGAGACCCCCCCAGAGGAAATGGTGGGCATTAAAATCACCAAGTAACAGAATCGGTGGCGGTAATGACGAAACAAGGAAGGCAAAATCCGGAATAGATAATGCCCGAGAAGGAGAGAGATATAAAGAACAGAGCGTATACCACCTATGTAAGTGGATACGGGCTGCTGTGTAATGCAGCGAAGTATGAACAAATAGCTGATGGTACGGAATTTCAGTGCGGAGAAGAAGGGCACTTTCATTAAAGGTCCCATCAGGAAAAGGATCTGAAGAATACAATAAATTATAGCCTGAGATGTGAGAAATAACAGCAGAGTGTAATTTTGGTTCCTGTAAGCAAACACCAACAGGGGCAAACTGGGAGAGTAACATCTGAAGCTCACCCCGATTACCCCTGAGGCCGCGTACATTCCACTGTAAATAGGCCATGATTGGCAATGATAAAGATACTTGAAATCCGCAGGTAAGGGTTCCTACGGACTAGAAGGGTTAGAAAAGTCCACATGCGGAGGCAGTGGAAAATGTTCAAGCAGCGAAGGAACCGTGCGCTGTGAAGAAAGGAGTTGCGCAGATGGAGCAGAGGAGAGAGAAAGAGCGGAAGGTGGATCAGTGTCCATTGATGGTTTGGTCTCTGCAATATATTCAGAGATTGCTTCAAGTGTTTCGGAATTCAGAGATGTCGTATGGGAGACAATATTGGGAATGGTAGGGGGAGGATGAGTAAAGATTGGAACTGTATTGGACTGTACCAAGGTAGGGGGGGGGCGAAAGGGTGGAGGGAACTGGAGAAGCGTGGCAGGGGACAGAAGAGGCAGGAACCTGGGAGGTGGCAGAAGAGGAAGAAACTTGGGAGGGAACAGGGGAGGAAGGTACATTACGAGGAGGAGGGTGAACCTCTGCACTTGTAACTGAGCCAGTGAGAGGAGAAGAACTAGGGACAGAGACAGGGAGGGTAAAATGAGGAGGTGGAAGATGGGTAGGAGGTGTTACCGGACCTTTTTTTGACTTTTGAGAAGTAGAGGGACGATTGGGAGGAGGTGTCGTACGAGGTCTCGTCGATACTGAGGCTTGTGAGAGAGAACTCAAAGAAGCGAGATTAGACTGAGGCGTTGAAGTAGGGACGTCTGAGCCGAGGACAGCAAAAGGATTAGATACAGGAGTGATTATGGGAGGTAACCACAGAGGTGGGTGTAGAAGATGGGATACCAGAAGTGGGGGGACATTTTGAAACACGGGAATAAGAAACACGTGGGAGTCTACCTTGGAGGCGGAGATGAGAAACTGCCATGGCATAAGGGAGACCTTCTGTCTCTTTGAGGTAACGGATTTCCCGCTCGTTTAAATAGACCTGACAACGGCGAGAGTACGAAGGGTGAGCCTCATGACAGTTAAGGCAAGAGGGAGATCGATTGCAAGACGTATTAGAATGGTCATCGGCACCACAGACTGGGCATTCGGCGATAGATCTGCAATATTTCGCTGGATGGCCAAATCGCCAGCAATTTCTACACTGTTGTGGTGTAGGGATCACCTTTCGAACTTGTAACCGATGTCCTGCTATATAAACTGAGGATGGGAGTTCTCGGCTGTCAAAAGTTAAACGAGCCACATTGCTAGGGTATCGTCTCCGCCCACGGGCAGGAAGAACGTAAGTGTCTACCTTGAGGATTGGGAGATCTTGGAGTTCCAGCTGTTCTAGAATGTCAGTGCCACATGTCTGGAAATTTTGTTGAACTATGGTATGGGGCACAATGACGGTACCACTACAAGAATTGAGGGAATGATGTTTTTCAAGAGTGACAGGAACAGTATCGATATGGGAAAGACGAGAGAGCTCATGAGCCTGGGTAGCATTCTGTACGGTAATGATGCGCGTACCGCTCTTAAGAGCATGAAAAGAAATATCTACCAACATGGCGTAGGAGTGCCTTGCCAATACTATGGTCAGAAAGATAGGCAGTAGAGGAAGTTGGTCGTAAAGTGAAGAATTTAGTCCACTGTTCAGTCTGAAACTGAGCGTGGAAAGGTAGTGAAGGACGTGTCGATCGTTTCTGAGAAGAACGAGAAGGTGGAGAAGTATCATCAGCAGGTAATTGTCGTTGGCGTTTAGGCGTGGGACCAGAGTTGGTCCGACGTGGAACGGGTCAGCGATTTGAAAATTGCCGCACCGTAGAGGGAGAGGCCGGAAGCATAGTCAGAGGAGAGCGAAGGTCCGATAAATCGAAGGAGTCAGTCGAGGCCTCAGTACTTGAAGCGGGTGAGGAAACAGCACCGGCAATAGGTACAGAGGCATGAGGAATGTCTGAAGAGTGGTCCAAAGACGAGGCAGGGTCAGAACGGGGTGCGGTATCAAGAAGGGGCCCGGGGGTACCAGGTTCATGGACTAGGGCTGCCATGGTTAGGTTACTTCTTTCTTTTTGTTTTTAAGAAAAAAAAGAAAGAAGAAAAGAAAATAAAAATAAAAAAAAGAAAAAAAAAGGGGGGACCGGGGAGGGATAGGTCCTAGGAGGAATGAAAGGGCCAGAAATCTCCCTCCGCGCCCAAGAGGATCTCAGCACCGCAAGTAGCGCAGATGCAGCATGGAACCCGTGCCATACCCTACCCATCATGCTAGTAAACTAACAATCCGGGATAGCAACCTCACATCTGCCGAGCTACCTCGGTGGACAAAAGAGAGGGCGGCCGGATATCCGCCACAAAGCATACCTCCTTCGGCCACCACCCCCGGAATCCGAAAGGTGGCTTCCAGAGATACACTCGTCGCCCGAAAGACACCCAAAGCTACTCCGGGATACCGGAGAGGGATCGGGACATCCCCAGGCGATCCAGATTCCACGGCAAACTATGCCACCGCTAAGAACCTCAACGGAATGGGATGGACCCCGGTATCCTTTCCTCTACCTAGGAACTAGCGTGCCTGTGGGAGAAATCCCAAAGGACGAAAAGAGGAAGGGCAAAAGGGAGGGATGGGGAGGGGGAGGAGGAAAGGAAAAAGGGGAGGATGGGGAGGATGGGATAGGGGAGGGGAGATTGGGGGGTAATTAGGTTCGGTCTGAGGAAGAAGACCGATAGGTCTAATTCCTCAGACCAAGAGCCTCTTCACCACGCCAAGGAGCCCCCCTTGAAGAGGTCTGGAATACCTAATTATATTGAATTGATGGGGACTCAGTTCTAAATGTCATAAGGGCTGATCAACCTTATGACTGAGAGGCAGCTGGGTCAAGCCTATTTTTCTCAATATAATAGGTTATACTAGAGACACACAACTTAAATAAGTAGTTTATAAAGTTGTATTTCTTTTTGTAAAAGTAAAATTAAGGTGTGGTAGAATTGTGGTAACTGGAGAATTGTGCTTGGCAACAGTCTTTTGTTTTGGTGGGAGGAGCTTAGCTAGGCTTCTCTCTCTCTCTCCCTCTCTCTGTGGCTGACCTTCAACCTGGCAGGATCTCTGGGTCCTTCTTCTATCTTTTGGGGCATGATGTGTGCTCCAGGGGTGAGTTTTTATAATTTAAGTTGTGGCCACCATACCCAGGGTGACTAAAGTGTGTCAAAACACTGGTTAGCCCAGAGTTATGTCAAGAAGAGAGAAGGACAAAAGTTGTTGAGATACACCATGTGGAGAACAGCTATGGAGTATGTAGATCTTTGTTTTTAAAGTGTGAGGCTGTAATTGTATATTCTGTACATATCTATTGAGAATAGTTATATTTTTATAGTAGTAGTTTACATAACCTGTGAAGAGGGCTGGTGAAAGGATATCAGACACACTCAGGATGATCAGCCATAATGTAAGTATTACCCCTAGACAGATAAGGCCATTAAGTAAAAAGCTATCCCACACTAGAACATGTAGTGAGAACCTTACTATCAAAGTAATAAGGGACAACCAACGTAACAGACCATATATACTGTTATTGCCTTATTAATCTTAATTTAATTTTAAGTTTGCCCAAAATGCTCTGCTTAAAAAGGAGCTTTTGGCATGTACACCCAACTATGATATTCCTTTGTACAAACATGTCATGTCAAAATAAAATATTATTATTATTCTTTCTTTCAACACACCGGCCGTATCCCACCGAGGCGGGGTGGCCGAAAAGGAAAAATGAAAGTTTCTCCTTTTACATTTAGTAATATATACAGGAGAAGGGGTTAATAGCCTCTTGCTCCTGGCATTTTTTTTTTTATTTTTTTTTTTACACAAGGTTTGACAAGGTTAAGGATCCCTAGCTTTATTGGCAACCTAAGAGCTGTTACCTACATCAGCTCATTTGAAAGCATTTTTGTTATGAGACATACAAGTAGGGAACAGGACGAAGTTGGAGCCATCTGTGGGCCAGCATTTTCATTTGATCAACTGACTTTATCTCGTTGACATCATTATGCTGTACGAATGTGTTCCATACTCGAGTCATCCTGGGTATATAGGATCTCAGATGGAGTGAAGTTCTGGAGAAGGGTACAGCCAGAGTGAAGTTGCTGCTTTCTGCCCATCTTGTGGCATAAAAGCTTGTTTCACGCTGTCCTCGAAGTGGATCCAAGTGTGGTACTGTGAAGGCTTACTCAGCCCTGTAACAACTTCAGTCAGTATTACTAAGGCTGGCTCCTCCTCAGGAAAATTAATGTATAGAAAAAGAATAAAAACTGACAAACATAAACACTTTATTATTTAGAAAATATTAAATATAAAACACTTAAATATGAAATATTAATCCTACATTAAAGAAAATGAAAAATATAAATGATAACTGAATTCAACGCTAATATAAATAGAACTTGGGTGTCTGGTGTTGGTGACACTACGTGTCACTCCAAACCAACCACTCCAAAACTATATCCCCACCTGCTTTTTAACATTTCTATCTTTATCCCATCAATCCCGGCTGCCTCAACTAATGTTAATATATATCTATGTCCCTCAGATGAAAGTGGAGATAAAGGACCAACGATGTCAATAGCTACTCTTTCAAACAGTACCGTAAAGATAGGCATTTTGACCATACGTACTTGCCTGGTACCTCGGGAGGATGACAGTTGGCAAACTTTACACGATCTACAATAGGTAGTGACATCTGAGGACATTTTTGGCCAAAAATAGGTTTCCCTAATTTTATTTAAGGTTTTACGATGCGAGAAATGTCCAGCCACTGGCAGGTCATGAGCCATTTTAAGAAGTCTCTCTGCACTAATTTGGAACAACCAAGATGGAATAGTCTATCTCATCTGAATTTAATTTGAATACTGACTTGTACAAGATACCTTTTATATGTTCAAATTTATATGAAAAGTTTTTCCTTCGGATAACTTGATTTTGTTCAGCGGCATTATGGCAATTCTGAAGAGAAGGGCAATTACGTTGTAAATCGACAAAGGAGTCCTTCGATACATCTAAAGGCTTAAAGTCAGGGAAAATCAAAGGATGGACAGTAGGAGAAGCCTGGGCTTTGGTCTGAGCCCTAGTCAAGACATTTATGGTATCGGAGGTGATATCTTTACTTTCATCTAACAAGTGAACCGGTGATCCTACTACCTCGCTTTCGAGAGTAGCATCAATGGTTTTTAATCCCACATGAATCTTGTGAGACATTCTCATCTGAACTTTCGAGGGGCTTCTCTGATTCTACAGGAAGAAGATCTGAAAAACTTATGTCCATCTTTGGTGATGAAAGGTCAATCTCAGAAGGAAGAATGGCACCTTTTACATTACCTATTAGTACGGAGCAAGAAGTGATGGGAGCTAGTATGGCTTCAGACCAACCTGTGAACCATTTAGACTTAATGTAACAAGGATGGTAGGAAAAGTGTCCGTACGGCCCAAGTAGTCTGAAAGTATAGCAGAGGAATGAGTTTCTTTAAGGTTAGGGAACAGCTTATCAGAAATGACTATACATGTGCATCCAGTGTCTCGTAAAATGGTAGATACATTAAGTCCATTAACTGTTACTGAACAGAAGGGTACTTGGTCATTACAGTCTTTAAAACATCTTCCAACTTTTTGGACCTTCTTAGGACAATCTGGACGTTTATGTCCCTTAACACCACACAAATGACAAACAGGAATAAAAGAAGAAAGATTTTACTTTCCACTAGAGGCTTTGATTTCTTAAGGTCTGATGAACCCTTGCCCTCAGGGTTCGATCCCTTTAGGTATTTATAGGAATTGTGAGCCTCAGCATACAGGTCAGCAGCCTTAGCAACTTCCTCAGCTTTAATCAGGTTAGGTTCTCTAATGAATGTTTGTATCTGGTGAGGAAGAGCTGTCAGGAACTGGTCAGCAACCATGAAGTCTCTAAGAGATTCATAACTGTGATCAATTCCTGAAAACACTATCCAAAAGTCGAACAAACGAAAGAGTGTTACTTGTAACTGCGGAAAGTTTTGGCCAGGCTGTAAGGTGGCATACCTGAAATCTTTCCTGTAAGAATTAGTGTTTTTTTTTATATGCTTTAAGGATTGCCTTCTTCAGTAGGTTATAATTACGTATATCCTGCGACAAAGTTGCATAGATATTCAAAGCGGTACCAGAAAATAACATTCCTAACCTGGTAGCCCAGGTGTCAGCAGGCCATTCACAGAGGGTAGCGGTATTTTCAAACCTGATAATGTATGAAGTTATGTCTTCACCCTCTGTGAAGGGAGGTAAATTAGGTGTTGGAATATGTGCACTAGCTGCATGATGTTCAATTACTCCTTCCTCTAATTGTTGTTGTGTAAGAGTTAACTTTTTATTCTCTAATTCAAGGCGAGCTTTTTCGAGCTCGCGATCCTTTTCTCTCTCTATTAACTCGAATTCTCTAGCTTTTTCCTCATGTTCTCTAGGTTTTTCCTCAACTTCTCTATCCTTTGCTCTTTCCTAAAGTTCCCTTAATTTAACTTGTTCTTCACGTACTCTAGCTCTCTCCTCAAGATCAAGTCTATCACGCAACTTTTTGTCTTCTCTCTCTCTTTCTGTCTTGGATTTCTCTTTCGATTCTCTCTCTCTCCTTTTTCTCTTCTCTTTCGATTCTCTCTCTCTCCCTTTTCTCTTCTCTTTTGATTCTCTCCCTCTCCTTTTCTTCTTCTCTTTCCCTTTCTGTCTTTCTTCTATCTCAATTCTCTCTCTTTCAAGTTTTTCCTGGTTCTTAGCACTAATGAAAGATTCTAAATTTTTCCCTGTTATTCCTAACTTACTTCCAGCATTCATCCAAAACTGGTATTCCTCCATACTTGCAAGAATAACTTAAACTATCAGGGGAAATGAAACGGGTATTAAAGAAAATGGAGGGTTCAATTCCTGCTCCGCTCAAACTGTAAATAAACCAGAGGGCTCGATCCCTGCTTCAGTTAAACAATATGTATTAATGAAAACGAAGGGTTCTATGCTGGCTCCGAGCAAACAGTAAGTAGAATGGGGTCACTTGACCATCCAATCTTCTCACCAACAAATCAAGAGTGTCCAATGACAGTTCCCTTCATAAAATAAAGAGCTCAATGAAACAAATTGTCACTGGAAAATCTCGGGTCCCTAGAGTCTAATCCTCCAAAGTGTTTCAAGTTCACACAAAAATAGATGGCAGAATTAACTAGTATTCCTGCCTTGACTTGACTTACAATAAATTGAGACTATAACAATCACCAAATCTTTTAAATACCTGTATTTTAGTCCTACCATAGAGAATGATTACTCATGGCTGGTGGTAACCGTCTGTGGTATGCGGTGTTGAAGTTCCAATGGTAGATTCGAGATGGAGTTGAATCTTGAATCCGTCGAGTTGATCCTGGTAAGGTCGCCACTTGTGAAGGCTTACTCAGCCCTGTAACAACTTCAGTCAGTATTACTAAGGCTGGCTCCTCCTCAGGAAAATTAATGTATAGAAAAAGAATAAAAACTGACAAACATAAATGCTTTATTATTTAGAAAATATTAAATATAAAACGCTTAAATATGAAATATTAATCCTACATTAAAGAAAATGAAAAATGAAAAATATAAATGATAACTGAATTCAATGCTAATATAAATAGAACTTGGGTGTCTGGTGTTGGTGACACTGCATGTGGTTGAAATCGTAGCCGTTGCTGATGATGTGGGGGGGGGGTCGCAGGTGTTGGTGACAACCCACTGTCTCATTCTTGTGGCCATAAATAATTTCTCCCGATGACAGGAAATCAGGTTTTGTACCGCTGTAATGATGAGGGGTTACGTCCTTATTCTTCATACATATGCACAGGCAAGTAAATACAACAGGGGACGTCTCCAGGACATTAGTCCGTCTCCTTCAATTCTACTCGTTGATTGGCAGGTGACCCTCTCTGTCATCCAAGCTGGAAAGATAGACAGGTTACCCACTGCTTAAGAAATCACTCTCCATGATAAGTACAGTACCTAAAAGATGTGGTGATTATTACAACAGAGCAAGACTGAAAGGACTAAGTTTATTACTGGTCAAAAGTGAAGCTTTCAACCAATAAATCCACTAGAATACAAGGCAGGCATGTACTTACAGTAGTGCTGGGAGCTGTGAGTCTAGTGATTACTGTTTGGACCGGAGCCCCACACGTCACCTTTCGGGGGGGGGGGAGAAGGAGGGGAAGGGATAGCGGGAGCTAGACTGACTCTACCTTAACAAGCAGCCGGCAATCAAACTATCACTTTAGGGGTGGGGGAGAAAAGGCGGGAATAGTGGGAGCCAGACTTACCTTACCTTAACAAGTAGCCGGCGAGCAAACTATCACTTTCGGGGAGGGGGAAAAGGGGAGGGGGAATAGCAGGAGCTGGACTTACCCTACCTTAACAAGTAGCCGGCAATGAAACTATTGTTACTATATCGCTACTCCTATCTATTGAACTTTTCCCTCACAGGTACTTTGACAATATTGGCCTTGTACCTAACAGTAAGGCCACCCACATCCCTCCTATGTTGAAGGCTCTGCTGAAATGACAGATCTATCCAGGATGGGTCCAAGCGAGAGATGAGACGTCTTGCTCTGTTCTGTACTCTGTCAAGCAGTCGCAGATGAGAGGGGGGCAGGCAAACCAAGAAAGTGGAGCATACTCAAGGTGCGGGCGTACTTGTGCCTCGTACAGAATCTTGCAACCCCTACTGTCAAGTAGATGTGAGATATGGCGAAGTGCTTTAAGCTTCCTGGCTGCCTTGTTTGCAAGATTTACAACATGGTTCTTCATGGTTAGTTTGGAGTCAAATTTCACCCCAAGGATATCAACTTCTTCTCCAGGTGCCAACACCCTCCCATTCATCCTTACTACTGCACCAGCCTTACCATCATGGTGCCTAGAGATGATCATCATTTGCGTTTTCTCAGGTGCAAATGTTACTTGCCATCTATTTCCCCAAGCTGATATAGCTCTCAGCTGGTGATTGATGTAGCTTAGAGCAGCTGGCATTTCTTCTCTTGGATAAGTGAATGTCAGTGTGCAGTCGTCTGCATATGTATGTGATTCTGGGATGAGATGAAGAAGGTCGTTGAAGTAGACATTCCATAACAATGGTCCCAGCACGCTTCCTTGTGGAACACTTGCCCCAATAGGATGTCTTGCTGAATCCGTTCCATTGAGAATTACACTTAGAGATCTACCATGAAGGTAATCACTGAAGAGACATAGCGTAGAGCCTGCAATTCCCAGTGCTTGAAGTTTTGCTAAGAGGCCCTGGTGCCACACCCGGTCGAAAGCACCAGCAATGTCCAGTGCTACTACACAGCTGACTTTGGATTCATCCAGTGACTGGTGCCACTTAGTGGAGAGGTTTAACAACAGATCAGCAGCAGAGTAACCTTTCCTGAAGCCATATTGACGATCACAAAGTAGTGAGTGATAGTCAAAAAACTCTGTCATTTGTCTTGAGATTATTGTCTCAAGGATCTTACCAGTGATTGACAGGAGTGACACTGGTCTGTAGTTGCTGATTTCTGCTCTGCTCTTCTTTTTGTGAACAGGGACTACATTTGCCTCTTTCCATAGAGAGGGCCATTTACACTGTGCTAGGCAGTGCTGAAAGATGCGATTTCGAGGTGCTGCTAGCTGGTCTGCACATCTTCTCAGCAATCTTGGGCTCAACTTGTCTGGGCCCACAGCCTTTTCTTGGTCAAGCGATTTAAGAAGGAAATGCACCTCCTCCTGCCTTATTGTCACCACTGACAGTTTTGACACAGTTCTTGCAGCTAGCCAAGGAGGGTCCCTTGCTGGATCAGGAACTTGCATTTTGGTAGCAAAGTGTTCAGCAAAGAGGTCCGCCTTCTCTTGACTACTAGTAGAGGTGGTCCCATCCTGTCGATTTAGAGGTGGAATGAGTTCATCAGGCAGGTAACCTTGTCTGTCCTTGACCAGGGACCACCAGGTTTTGGAGCCTACCCTACCTGATGCTAGCTTTCTTTTAGTGTCCACCTCCCATTTAGCAATGGCCCACTTTTGAATGTCACCCATATGTCTACAGGCTTGCCTGTGCAAGTTCCTGTTATAGGTGGTAGGATGTCTCTTATACCTTCGCCATGCTTTGTACTTAGCAGTAGCAGCCTCTCTACAACGAAAGCTAAACCAAGGCTGATCCGTAGGCTTCGTCACATATTGCCGGTGAGGAATGTGTTCTTGTTGTAGATTAAGGATGTGTCCAGTGAAGGCTTTCACTTGGTTGTCAACATCCCCTTGGAGAAGAGCATTCCAATTGGTGGTGGCAAGCTCAGAGCAAAGGGCTGGCCAATTACCTCTTTCCCATAGCCAGGTTGTGCGTGTGGACTCCTCACCTCGTTCTGTTGGGATCTTAAGTGTTGTAAAAACAGCCTTGTGGTCAGACGATCCAACATAGCCGAGGGGTTGACAAGTGACTATGCCTTCTGCCAGATCACTCACTACTGGGTCAAGGGAGGAGCCAGAGATGTGAGTAGGGAAATCAACAAAGTTTCACATGTCAAACACTGCAAGAAGGCCATCAAAGTCCCTCTGTATAAGGTGCTGGTTGAGGTCACCAACAATTATGATATGTTGACAGTTGTGTTGTAGCAGAAGGGAGTCAATATTTTCCATTAGGAAGTTGATGGGGTCTGCATGTTGCCACTGAGGTCTGTACATTGCACATGCTAGTACAGAGGTACTAGTGTTGATGCAGAGCTTGAAGAACATCATTTCAAGATGTGTAGGGGTGGCAACATCAATGTGCTGGGCATGAACACTGTTAGAGAAGCACACAGCAACACCTCCTCCTTGCCCTTGCCTGTCTCTTCTCATCCATGAGGTGTAGCCAGCAATTCTTGCAAAATTTTCTGGAGTCC
This sequence comes from Cherax quadricarinatus, assembly GCF_038502225.1. Classification (NCBI taxonomy): domain Eukaryota; kingdom Metazoa; phylum Arthropoda; class Malacostraca; order Decapoda; family Parastacidae; genus Cherax; species Cherax quadricarinatus. The sequence goes on from NW_027195583.1 coordinate 11,887, forward strand.
TGTCATCCAAAAATGTTTCAACAACAGCTATCATGTCGGGACGTTGAGTGTTCACAAAACTGTGTGTGAGCTCTCCAACATTAATAATGAAACCTCTAATGTTGGCCGACAGGATGTTGATAGACTGGCTCCTCATGATGATGTGATCAGCTTGAGGTGGTGGGTGTGTAGGGCCTCTTACAACATGCATGGCTTACGGAGGAAGAATTCTGTTCCACTTTCCCATGGAGGTAAGAGGAAATAAACAAGAATAAGAACTAGAAAGAAAATAGAAGAAAACCCAGAGGGGTGTGTGTATATAAGATTGTACATGTATGTGTAGTGTGACCTAAGTGCAAGTAGAAGTAGCAAGACGTACCTGAAATCTTGCATGTTTATGAGACAGAAAAAAGACACCAGCAATCCTACCATCATGTAAAACAATTACAGGTTTTCGTTGTACACTCATTTGGCAGGATGGTAGTACCTCCCTGGGCAGTTGCTGTTAACCAACCTACTACCTAGGTATTATTATTATTATTATTATTATTATTAATGTAATATTATGTATCTGATGACTGGGTGTTCTAAGTACTGTACTAGTACAGTAGTCCCCTCGTATCCACAAGGGATATGCTCCAAGACCTACCATGAATACCCAAAACTGTGGATAGCAGCAAACCCTATATATAAGTTCTTTTTCATTTACAGACATACCTATGATAAAGTTTAATTCATAAATTATGCACAATAAGTGGAGAATTATCACTTTTCACTGAGGGAAGCACTTTATGGCTTCTCTTGGGATCTGAAGAACTGCCATCACTGCTCTTGTGCTTTGGACCATTATTAAGCAAAATTAAAAGTAATTTTCAGGCCATAGTAAACCGTAGATAATTGAAACCATGGAAACCAAATCCATGGATACAAGGCTTCTACTGTACACAGTTTTTTGCACTTTCAAATCTACAACCAGCCAATATTTTTGACTCTACAACTTTTTTAGGTCTTCTACAATCCATTCATACATTTAAAAAAAAAAAAATCTAAGACCAAGAGGGTCCACACAGTACATCATGGTTAACTAGTATGTCTAACTCACCTTCATCCATCCCTGCACCCACCTTTATAAGTTGAGAATTATCACTTTTCACTGAGGGAAGCACTTCACAGAGAAAAGGGCATAAAAAAGAGAAAGAAGGGGGTTTACTCTCATAAATGAGGTATGAGCCCATTAGTTTAGTTAGCTTATCTTCAAAGTTTATATAGAATTGTTAAGGGTGCAAAAAGTTTTAATCTTTTAAGGTAGTGTAATTCCAATGTATATAATCATAATTTTGTTTATAATAGATGTAAAAATCAATAATTATGGTTAGAAATTTAAAATATGGTGAATTTACTACCAATTTTAGTAATAAAACAGAGAGCATACTAGCAAAATAGCTCAGAATCTGGTTGAATACTGAAAACAGGACTCAAGTGGCCAAAATTGCCAATGCACAAATTGCATCCAGTGGGAGTTCCAAAGATGTTGACCACATGGCTGTGTGTTGGATACTAGATTCTGCATGGATGATCCAATGAACTGTTGACTTCTTTTTCTAGTCGTAAACTTTTTTCCAGGAGGATAACATGGCATATTTACTGGAGTGTGATGTGTTTGCTGTTCATATTTTTTGTAGATTATAAATTCTATTTGGAGCAAGGGGATAGTAACTCTTTGTCCTATAAAAATTACTACATGCAAAAAGAAAAACTGAAGTTTTTCTTTTTACGTCACCTTGTCTTGGTGAGAGATGGCCGGTGCATTGAAAAAAAAAAGTTATATTCTGTTTATTACAATGTACAGTACACTACTGCATAAACATTTAAAAATATACTAAAAAATGTTATAAATGGTGCAAAGGTGATATTAAAACAGTATCTAAAGATTATTTTTTTTTATTATTATTATCACACTGGCCGATTCCCACCGAGGCAGGGTGGCCCGAAAAAGAAAAACTTTCACCATCATTCACTCCATCACTGTCTTGCCAGAAGGGTGCTTTACACTACAGTTTTTAAACTGAAACATTAACACCCCTCCTTCAGAGTGCAGGCACTGTACTTCCCATCTCCAGGACTCAAGTCCGGCCTGCCGGACATAAACCCTTCATAAATGTTACTTTGCTCACACTCCAACAGCACGTCAAGTATTAAAAACCATTTGTCTCCATTTACTCCTATCAAACACGCTCACGCATACCTGCTGGAAGTCCAAGCCCCTCGCACACAAAACCTCCTTTACCCCCTCTCTCCAACCTTTCCTAGGCCGACCCCTACCCCGCCTTCCTTCCACTACAGACTGATACACCCTTGAAGTCATTCTATTTCGCTCCATTCTCTCTACATGTCCGAACCACCTCAACAACCCTTCCTCAGCCCTCTGGACAACAGTTTTGGTAATCCCGCCCTCCTCCTAACTTCCAAACTACGAATTCTCTGCATTATATTCACACCACACATTGCCCTCAGACATGACATCTCCACTGCCTCCAGCCTTCTCCTCACTGCAACATTCATCACCCATGCTTCACACCCATATAAGAGCGTTGGTAAAACTATGCTCTCATACATTCCCCTCTTTGCCTCCAAGGACAAAGTTCTTTGTCTCCACAGACTCCTAAGTGCACCACTCACTCTTTTCCCCTCATCAATTCTATGATTCACCTCATCTTTCATAGACCCATCCGCTGACACGTCCACTCCCAAATATCTGAATACATTCACCTCCTCCATACTCTCTCCCTCCAATCTGATATTCAATCTTTCATCACCTAATCTTTTTGTTATCCTCATAACCTTACTCTTTCCTGTATTCACCTTTAATTTTCTTCTTTTGCACACCCTACCAAATTCATCCACCAATCTCTGCAACTTCTCTTCAGAATCTCCCAAGAGCACAGTGTCATCAGCAAAGAGCAGCTGTGACAACTCCCACTTTGTGTGTGATTCTTTATCTTTTAACTCCACGCCTATTGCCAAGACCCTCGCATTTACTTCTCTTACAACCCCATCTATAAATATATTAAACAACCACGGTGACATCACACATCCCTGTCTAAGGCCTACTTTTACTGGGAAATAATTTCCCTCTTTCCTACATACTCTAACTTGAGCCTCACTATCCTCGTAAAAACTCTTCACTGCTTTCAGTAACCTACCTCCTACACCATACACTTGCAACATCTGCCACATTGCCCCCCCATCCACCCTGTCATACGCCTTTTCCAAATCCATAAATGCCACAAAGACCTCTTTAGCCTTATCTAAATACTGTTCACTTACATGTTTCACTGTAAACACCTGGTCCACACACCCCCTACCTTTCCTAAAGCCTCCTTGTTCATCTGCTATCCTATTCTCCGTCTTACTCTTAATTCTTTCAATAATAACTCTACCATACACTTTACCAGGTATACTCAGCAGACTTATCCCCCTATAATTTTTGCACTCTCTTTTATCCCCTTTGCCTTTATACAAAGGAACTATGCATGCTCTCTGCCAATCCCTAGGTACCTTACCCTCTTCCATACATTTATTAAACAATTGCACCAACCACTCCAAAACTATATCCCCACCTGCTTTTAACATTTCTATCTTTATCCCATCAATCCCGGCTGCCTTACCCCCTTTCATTTTACCTACTGCCTCACGAACTTCCCCCACACTCACAACTGGCTCTTCCTCACTCCTACAAGATATTATTCCTCCTTGTCCTATACACGAAATCACAGCTTCCCTATCTTCCCTATCTAAAGATGGTTAACACAAATCCACTACCAGTAAAGTATGCTCCTCGCTTAATGACCAGTTCATTTACCACCCTACTCTTAGGAATGGAACTGCGTTAAGTGAAGAAAGACTGTATTTTTATTATTTTATTATTATTATTATCTTCGTTGGGAAGTGCTACACCTGTAGAGAATGGGAAGCAATCACGTTTGATCCAATGGGACAAAAACCCAAATTCCTTGGCTCAAGAGCCCATTAATATAATGCAGGGACCTCCCACAGTGAATGTTTCCTTTTATGTAAAGAAGGATACCTGTAGAGGCGGTACTCCACTGTCCATGCCATAGTAAGTGCAACGGTCGAGAGGTGGCACAGTGTGTAGGCCCAGCAGTTTCTCTGTCAGTGAACTACTGAGAAACACTAAACCAGAGATGACAGCACCAACACCTTCGGAACACACTTTCCCTGAAACACAGAAAATACCTGATGATAATAGCAAGTATTGAAGGTTGTCATAAACTAGGGAAGTTTGTTACTACTCAGCATTGTATTTTATTATCTGATCCACCAGGCAACATAGTTATCTTTAACTTGGTAAAAAATTCCTGTGTTGGGGGAAGATATTGGAAAATAAAAAAATATTTTTTCAAACAGATTGACAGAGCTCGTTTTTTTGAATCGAATAAGACTAAAATGAGCAAAAACTCAAAACTTATGATTTTATTGTGTGCTGAAGTTGGTAAAAAAATTATCACTAATCAGCAACAGCGATGTAAAAGTGCCAGCGGCATTTACATTTTACAATTTATTGACACATGATTGTTTTTCTCTTTTCAATCCTTTCAGTGTCAGTCCTGCAGTACTACAACTCTGAAGCCAGGGTTGGTCCCATAGTTTTTTGCCACGAGCTCAGCTCACTCTGATAAGCTGTGAGCAGTAAATTTGGATTCAGAGAAGAAAGAATAGGTCTATGCAGTAGCATGCACCATATAAAAAAAAAATCCTGCAGCAAACAGTGCATAATGGGAAAAAAAAACTGTGACCATATTTTTGCTTTAAAACAGTGAGTTTTCACTGTACATTTACATGGTTTTTATAGTTTCCAATGATAGAATAGAAGATATGTTACAGGAATAAAGATGATTTTGATTGGTTTCAGGACTGAAAGTAGCTTGAAATTGAAATGTTCCATTTTTGCCAATATTTCAGAGTACACAAATGACATCACTTGCCCAATAAGGGTCCAATTTACCAGTCTAATACACATTTAGGAATGCACTGACATTATTTCTACAATTATGTATTACAATAATGCAGTACTCTGCAAAACAGTAAATCTTCTATTTTTTTTGTATATACCTGGAGAATATCTGGAGAGGGTTTCGGGGATCAATGCCCCTGTGGCCCCGTCTGTGACCAGGCCTCATGGTGGCTCAGGGCCTGATCAACCAGGCTGTTACTGTTGGCCGCAAGCAACCCAATGTACAAACCACAGGCCGGCTGGTCAGGCACTGAATTTAGGTGCCTGTCGAATGCCTTCTTGAAAACAGCCAAGGGTCTATTGGTAATCCCCCTTATGTATGCTGGAAGGCAGATGAACAGTCTTGGGCCCCTGACACTTACTGTGTTGTCTCTCATCGTGCTAGTGGTGTCCTTGCTTTTCATGGGGCGGGATGTTGCATCGTCTACCAAGTCTTTCACTTTCATAGGGAGTGAGTTTCAATTGCAAATTTGGTATTAATCCCTCTAGGATTTTCCAAGTGTATATTATCATGTATCTCTCCTGCCTGCATTCTAGCGAGTACAGGTTGACGAACTTCAAGTGTTCCCAGTAACTGAGGTGTTTAACCCTTAAACGGTCCAAACAGATTAACGTTCAAATTCATAGTGCTCCAAAAGTAAATCTACTTTTTTTTACATATTTTCAAATATAACAAAAAAAATATAAAAGTTTTTTTTACACGTTTTCAAATGTAAAACAAAAAAGATCTACATTTTTTTACATACTTTCAGATGTTGAAAAAACGTATATATACGTTTGGACCGTTTAACCCCTTGACTGTCGCAACCCCCAATCCTGAGGTGTCTCCTGGTGTCGCAAAATTTAAAAAAAAAAAAAAATTATTTTTTCTTATGAAATGATAGAGAATCTTTTCCCGATTGTAATGACACCAAAAAAACGAAATTTGATGGAAAACTGACGGAATTATGCTCTCGCGAAGTTAGCGACCTCGGCGCTGTTTACAAATCGGCGATTTCGCCCACTTTGAGCCCTATTTTCGGCTAATTCCATTGTTCTAGTCGCCCAAACTCATAGCTATTTCTTTAGAACTTCATTTTTTCTATCGATTGAGTACAAGAAACTGCCCATTTACTGATTTCAACTACCTAATAATGTGGTCAGAAATTTGCAATTTGGCCAATTTCACGAAAACTAAAAAATATGACAATTTCAAAATAAGGTCCAGAATGAACAATGCAGACATTCCAGGCTCTAAAATAACGTTTTCTTTGTTCATCAGTCACGTCTCCAGGCACCTCTGATATTACTCTTGCTTTCTATTTTGAATTTTTATTCAAACAAAAAATATTAGACTTACTATTATGCAGACTACTGCAATGCTGTAATAACTGTATAAATAACATCAACCCATTCATGACTGCATATCAGAATGGCTAGTTGGACATTTATTGGACAATGGCATCATTTGTTTACTTTTGAACAATGGCAAAAATCAAACATTTCCCCTACTTTGAGCTCCATTTCTAGGTTCTTTTTATAGTAAAATCAATCAAAAACATCTCTATTTCTGTAATATGTTTTCCATTCTATCAAATGAGACCAAGAAAACGAGAATACAACCATAAATACTATACGAAAATAGACCACAAAGTCGGCATTTTAATTAAAAAAAACGGTCGGAGTTTTTTTTTTCTCATTATGCACTGCGTGCTCCAGGATTTTTTTTATATGGTGCACACTGACCACACAGACCCATTCTCTCACATGTGGGCCTACCAGCTTTCTCCTGCTTGATTTGAAGCCGCTAGAATTTATGAGTATATATACGTCAAACACGGCACCTCGTAAAACGTATATATACGGCCGCGACAGTCAAAGGGTTAAGGGTTAATTGCAGTTATGTGTGCCACGAAGGTTCTCTCTACATTTTCTAGGTCAGCAATTTCACCTGCCTTGAAAGGTGCTGTTAGTGTGCAACAATATTCCAGCCTAAATAGAACAAGCAACCTGAAGTGTGTCATTCAAGGCTTGGCATCCCTAGTTTTGAAGGTTCTCATTATCCATCCAGTCGTTTTTCTAGCAGATGCGATTGATACAATGTTGTGGTCTTTGAAGGCGAGATCCTCTGACATTATCACTTCCAGGTCTTTTACATTAGTTTTTCCCTCTATTGTGTGGTTGGAATTTGTTTTATACTCTGATATAGTTTTAATTTCCTCGCATTTTCCACATTGGAGTAATCAAAATTTTTCATCATTGAACTTCATATTGTTTGCTGAGGCCCATTTAAAAATTTGGTTAATGTCTGCCTGGAGTCTTGCAGTATCTTCAATAGAGGACACTGTCAAGCAAATTTGGGTGTCATCTGCAAAGGATGACACAGTCCTGTGGCTTACATCCCTGTCTATGTCAGATATGAGGATGAGGAACAGGATGGGAACTAATACTGTGCCTTGTGGAACAGAGCATTTCACAGTAGCCACCTCAGACTTTACTCTGTTTACTACTACTTTTTGTGTTCTATTTGTTAGGAAATTATAGATCCATCTGCAAAGTCTGTGTATACTACATCTGCATTTTGTTTGTCGTCTAGAGCATCCAGGACCCTGTCATAGTGGTCCAGTAGTTGGGACAGTAGTGTGAATAAGAATTCAAAATGAAAGCAAGCGTAATGTAAGAGAGGCCTGAGGATGTAAATAATGAACGGAGAAACTGCATTTTTAGTGTTAGAAATGTCTACATTGTTTATGGACCTTATTTTCAAATTGGCAATTTTTGAATTTTGTGAAATTGGAACAGTGGAATTGGCTGAATTGAGGAAATGCACGTATGGTTTTTACATATTTATTTATGATGGGCTAGGATAGGTTAAGGAGATAAGGTGTTTTCTAACTGTAATTTCAAAAATGTTAGTGGAGATTTCTGGCAGTGTGTTCCAGATTATGGGTTCTTTTATGTGTACTGAGTTTTTGAAAAGATTTAACCTGACAGGGGAAATGTCATAGAGATTTTTGTGTCTGTCATTGTGGCAATGGGTATTACTGCAACTGACAGGATTTACATGAGAATTGATTGTTCTGTTAATGTAGTTTGCACAGAAGTAAGTCCGAGTGGATGTTTTGTATGGCGAGTAGGTTTAGGGCTTTGAAAAGTGGGGGAGAAGGGGTTGTCTAGCTGTGCAATGTGCAATTGTTTGCACTGCAGCTTGTTGTTGGATTATTACTGACTTTAACCCTTTGACTGTTTCGGTCATATATACATGTCTTACGAGCCAATGTGTTTGACGTATGTATATTCAAAAATTCTAGCAGCTTCAAATCAAGCGGGAGAAAGCTGGTAGGCCCACATGTGAGAGAATGGGTCTGTGTGGTCAGTGTGCACTGTATAAAAAAATCCTGCAGCATGAAGTGCATAATGAGAAAAAAAAACTCCGACTGTGTTTTTGGATTAAAACGCCAACTTTGAGGTGTATTTCTGTATAGTATTTATGGCTGTATTCTCGTTTTCTTGGTCTCATTTGATAGAATGGAAAACATATTACAGAAAGAGAGATGATTTTGATTGGTTTTACTTTGAAAAAGGACCTTGGAATGGAGCTCAAAGTGGGGGAAATGTTTGATTTTTGGAGATGTTCGAGAGTAAACAAATGATGTCGTTGTCCAATAAATGTCCAACTAGCCATTCTAATATGCAGTTATGAATGAGTTGACATTATTTATACAATTATTACAATATTGCAGTAGTCTGCATAACAGTAAATCTATTTTTTGTTTGAATAAAAATTCAAAATAGAAAGCAAGAGTAATATCAGAGGGGCCTGGAGACGTGACTGATGAACAAGAAAATGTTATTTTAGAGCCAGAAATGTCTGCATTGTTCATTCTGGTCCCTATTTTGAAATTGGCATCTTTTTTAATTTGCATGAAATTGGCCATGCAAATTTCTGACCATTTTATTGGGTAGTTTAAATCGGTAGATGGGCAGTTTCTTGTACTCAATCGATAGAAGAAATGGAGTTCTAAAGAAATAGTATGAGTTTGGTCGACAGGAACAATGGAATATGCTGAAAATAGGGCTTAAAGTGGGCAAAATAGCCCACCGTCCTGCCAGGTGAGTGTAAAACTGAAGCCTGTAATTGTTTTACAGGATGGTAGGATTGCTGGTGTCTTTTTTTTCTGTCTCGTACACATGCAAGATTTCAGATACGTCTTGCTACTTCTACTTACATTTAGGTCACACTACTCATATATATATATACACACTCCTTTGGGTTTTCTTCTATTTTCTTTCTAGTTCTTGTTCTTGTTTATTTCCTCTTACCTCCATTGGGAAGTGGAACAGAATTCTTCCTCCGTAAGCCATGCGTGTTGTAAGAGGCGACTAAAATGCCGGGAGCAAGGGGCTAGTAACCCCTTCTCCTGTATATATTACTAAATGTAAAAGGAGAAACTTTTATTTTTCCTTTTGGGCCACCCCACCTCGGTGGGATACAGCCAGTGTGTTGAAAGAAAGAAAACATGCAAGATTTCAGGTATGTCTTGCTACTTCTACATACACTTAGGTCACACTACACGTACATGTACAAGCATATATATACACACCCCTCTGGGTTTTCTGCTATTTTCTTTCTAGTTCTTGTTCTTGTTTTCTTCCTCTTATTTCCATGGGGAAGTGGAACAGAATTCTTCCTCCGTAAGCTATGCGTGTTGTAAGAGGCGACTAAAATGCCAGGAGCAAGGGAATAGTAACTCCTTCTCATGTATAAATTACTAAATTTAAAAAGAGAAACGTTCGTTTTACTTTTTGGGCCACCCCGCCTCGGTGGGATACGGCCAGCTTGTTGAAAGAATATTTACTTTTATGCTTACACTTTTATATTTACACTTACCTTGGAGATGTTAGTTTAATTAGTTAGTTTGATGGAGGAGATGCTGGCAGAGGTTTAGGGTAGTGGAGGATAGCAGGCCGGTGTATGTTCATCGGATGTACACACATCCAACAACATTGGAGAGTGGCTTTCATGTCGTTTTTCTAGCGCTTACTCATTTAACTTACTTGCTTCTCTGTTAATTCTACACTTTATTGCTGGCTGGCACTATAGCCTTTATCAATACCTGCTGCTTTAGTATCGTACATATCGTAGAATCACTGAATCACTGCAGAAGGCACATTCTCTCCTCTCTCGTCGTCCTCCACTTTGGTACTTTGCTACAAGTTTTTTCTTGAATTTTGTTGTGTTTCTTTCCCTCTTTATCACAGGGCTGGCACTAGAAACTTTCTTTGGGCCCATGGTGGCTTATTTAGCAGTTACAAGCACTAAAGACACTGGAATAATACAAAATATATTGCAGGTACACATGGAATCGACCGAAACGGCTTGTAAACACTGGCACACTGGCTGTACATGGAGTCTTGGAGTGGCTGGGCCCACTCAGGCCACACTCCGGCCCCATGGATAAGTACGGGACGAACGTCGTTAGACGAGTTTTCGCCGTTGGTAGAACCATTTTTTACGCCAAAGAGCGCCGTTAGATGAATTTGCCATTACACGATGCCGCCATTAGTTGAGGGTCCACTGTACTTTTATAGAAGTAGAAAATTAAGTCACATTAGAATTTTTTTTATATTCAAAAGTTATTGGCATTACAGCTGACTGTTGGATAACACGATAGTTACGTTCCTAAACATGGTGTGTAATAAAAAATGTCTGTAAACCAAACTGAAGAACATAGGGAAAAAATTGGGTTATGTTCATTATACCCCCAAGAAAGCTTTAAAATAGTAAAAATAGAGTCTTAATATAGCAAAAAAAAAAAAAAAAAAAAAATGAAAATAATGTAATTGTAGGTCAATGTGGTGATGGGTGTCAGTCAAAGATTATATAACCACATTTTTAATACCAAAGTAGTTAGGGTGTACAGAGGAGGGGTTAAAGTGGTTGGGGTGAGTGGGTTTGGTGTGGGGGTGGGGGAATGAGGGGTGAGGACTGGGGGACTGTTGCTGAGGTAGGTGAAGACCAAATGGTAGACAGGTCAAAGCAGGAGCTGGAAGCTGGTATTGGGAGGTGCAGGATGCTGTGCAGTGGAGGGATGTGGGGGTAAAGGTTGGGAGCAATCAGGTGGTGTGATGGTGATCATGTGGGTGGCAATGTAGGTGGTGACTGACTGGGTGGGTGAACGTATGGTTGTTGGCATGGGTGGTAATCAGGGTGGTGGGTGGCCATGTGACTAAGTGTGTGGGACGTGAAAGCATGGGAATGGTGTGGGTGTGGGGATGTGTGGGCTTGAAGCTGTGGAGGGAGAAGTGGTGAAAGTAAAAGTATGGGTAAGGTGTGGGAGGCTGCATGGGCTCAATTGAATCTGTATGGGAAGGGTGTGGGTAAAAGGTGTGGATGTTGGTGGCCCAGTGTGGGTGGTGATTGGATGATGGGTGGGTGGTGATTGGATGATGGGTGGGTGGTGATTGGATGATAGTGACTGTGGGGAAATAATAGGGGCTGGTGGTATCGATAGGGCTTGTGAGCAGTATGGGTGAGGTTGCTGAATGCACAACGAAGACATGTGGCTAAAGAGGGGTAGGGAGAGGTTGAAGAAGCAGATGGTGTGGGCAGATATGTGTGGCTGAGGTATGGTACTGGATGTGTATGAATATAGCATTAAGTATGGTATTTGAAGGGCAGGACGACTATGGTGGGTGAGTGTGCAGTGGGTGAGTGTGTTGTTGGCGGTGAAGATGGTAATAAGGGAGGTGGGTGATTAAGTACGTGGGTGGCATGTTAGGGTGAAAGGCCAGTAAGGTGTGGGGTATGAAGGCAAGAAGTTGGACAAGGCATGGTCTTGAGGCAGTGGAGGAATGGTGCATGCTTGTGGCATGGGGGGGAGGGGTAATTGTATGTGAGGGTAGTGTGTGGGTAGGTTCTTGGTTGTGATGGTGTGGGTGAAGACGTGTGGCCATAGAGGAGTTATGTGGGGGGTGGAGGTTATTGGATGGGATGGTGTGGATGAAGGCATGTGACTGTGGGGGAATAATAGGGGCTGGTGGTATGGATAGGGCTTGTGAGCAGTATGGGTGAGGTTGCTGAATGCAAAATGAAGACATGTGGCTAAAGAGGGGTAGGGAGAGGTTGAAGAAGCAGATGGTGTGGGCAGATGTGTGTGGCTGAGGTATGGTACTGGATGTGTATGAATATAGCATTAAGTATGGTATTTGAAGGGCAGGACGACTATGGACTGACACCTTCACCCAACATCAGGCCCCTACCTTCACCCATACTCTCCCTCCACACTTTCCTTCCCCTTCAAACCATACTTTCTTGGGCCTCACATCTCCCTAAACTTGCACACACCTCTCCTAAACACTCACCCCTCACCTACATATCTTCACCCACATATCCTTATTCACCTGCCTTTACCCATCCCCATCCCAGTGCCCATCTGACTATATGCTCCAGTGTCACATGGGAAGCACAATGGGTGAAGGAACACAGGACAACAGTGACAGCATGCCCCCACAGGCCACTCTCACTCCTTCACTCAGACTTTCATCCACCCTTCCTTACCCAGTATCCCATCCTCACCCACTAGCCACTAAGATGATGGACTCACACTGAGGCTCACTGTGAGACAGACAGAGGGGAAAGAATGCAGTGCATGCGACATTTTCCCATACATGCACTCCACCATGTAAATTATTTTTTTATGATGTGTACACTGAAAATATGCTGTAATTTTGCAACTGTGTTATAGCAAAAATGTGTTACCAGATCATTTGTTTTCTGACAGTCAACTGTATATAATGTAATACTTACTCAATTCATCTAGTGGCATTCTATACTCCATTTTGTTAATATCTTGTTCATTGTTTGCAATAACTACACCATGGTGTGTAGCATGCTCCAAGGGGGCAGCCACGGTGCACACAACCGCACCATCCACACCATCAGTATCAGGAGGACACACGATGCAGGAATATGGCAGGAAAGTATCTAATGACATTACCCAGACTCCAGTTTTGCTCTTTGAACTCATCTGAAAATAATCATATTGTATGTAACAATGGTACTAGTGCACACAATGGTACAAGCACACACAATGGTATTAGTGCACACAACAATACAGATGAATGTGAAGGCTTACTCAGCTCTGTAATAACTTCAGACAGTATTACCAAAGCTGGCTCCTCCTCAGGAAAATTAATGAATAGAAAACGAAATAATAATTAACAAAGATAAACACTTTATTATTTATTAAAGCAAACATAAAACAATAAAAAATGACAGGTACATCCTATTTGAAAGAAAAATGAAAAATGAAATGAATAAAATAACATTTGAACTCAACGTTAATATATATATTGGGGTGTCTGGTGTTGGTGACACTTCGTGTTGCTGAAATCTTAGCCGTTGCTGATGTGTGTGTGGGGGGGGGTCGCAGGTGTTGGTGACCACCACCGGCTAGTTCTTCAGAGAGTATCGCCCTGAGTATTCTATCCTGATGACAGGAAAGCAGGTTCTTTACCGCTGCAATGATGTGGGGTTACGTCCTGCAATTTCATACAGGTGCACAGGTAATTAAATCCAAAATGGGACGTCTCCAGGACGTTAGTCCATCTCCATCAGTTTTGCTCGTTGATTGGCAGGTGACCCTCTCTGTCATCCAAGCTGGAAAGATAGACAGGTTACTCACTGCTTAAGAAATCACTCTCTATGATAAGTGCAATACCTAAAAGATGTGGTGATTATTACAACAGTCAACTTAGAGCAAGACTGAAAGGACTAAGTTTATTATTGGTCAAAAGTGAAGCTTTCAACCAATAAATCCACTAGAATACAAGGCAGGCATGTACTTACAGTAGTGCTGGGAGCTGTGAGTCTAGTGATTACTGTTTGGACCAGAGCCCCACACGTCACCTTTCGGGGGGGTGGGGGGAAGAAGGAGGGGAATGGATAGCGGGAGCTAGACTGACCCTACCTTAACAAGCAGCCGGCAGTCAAACTATCACTTTAGGGGTGGGGGAAAAAAGGCGGGAATAGCGGGAGCTTGACTTACCCTACCTTAACAAGTAGCCGGCAATGAAACTGTTGTTACTATATACTCCCTCGCTACTCCTATCTATTGAACTTTTCCCTCACACTCCCCCATACCAAGACTTATAGTCAAGGAGTATAAGAAGAATAGGCGAGGAAAAAGTTCTAACATATGGAAGTCTCGTAAGGCAAGAAATCTTCTACTGTCACAACTTAACCAGTCAGAGAAATAATTGGATGAACCATTGATATACACAATATGGAATTTAAAAGCCTGGAGTGCCAATGTCCACCTCAAGAGGCGACTGTTGGTTCCCTTAAAAGTTTCTAGGTATATCAAAGGTTTGTGGTCCGTTTCTAAAATGAATTCTTTTCCAAGCAAATAAAATTTAAGTTTGGAGATACCCCACACAAGGGCCAAACATTCCTTTTCTATGGTGGAGTATCTCGTTTCTGCGGGAAGGAGTTTCCGGTTTAGGAAGCATACAGGGAAGGGAGTACCATTATGGTATTGTAGTAACACTGCACCTAAGCCAGTATTGGAGGCATCAGTTCTTAAACAAAATGTTTTATTAATATCTGGAATCTTAAGTATAGGGTCTTTCGAAAAGTTACTTTTAATCTCATTAAACTTTTCCCGAGCTACGTTGGAAAGTTCAAGAGGTTCCTTCACAGACTTTTTAAGGAAGTCGGATAAGATGCCTGTAAGATCAGTAAGGTTCGGGATAAACCGTGCATAAAAATTTACAGAACCAAGAAAGCTACGCATAAGCTTCTTAGTTTTGGGGAATTTAAATTCTAATAAAGCTTTGATCTTACTGGGGAGAGGCTGCAGAGAGTTATTAGAAAGTATCAGTCCAAGATATCTAATCTTGTTATACCCAAGGAAGCATTTCTTCGGCTTGGCAGTGAGGCCATGTGAGCGTAACCTACGCAAAACTGATGTTTGGATATGTTCGCCCCACGTGGATGTCATTACGTAAATGTTATCAAAATAAACTGAAACGTTTGGCATATTACCCAAGACCTTTCTCATCAGTCTCACATAGGTAGCACAGGCAGTTACCAAACCGAAGGGCATAGTTCTATATTGCATCAGTCCTTGGTGTGTAGGAAAAGCGGTGTACTGCTTAGAAGAATGATCTAACATTACTTGATGATATGCCTGCGCAATATCAATCTCTGAAAAGAAGGAAGCGTCATAAAATTTGTGTAGATCGCTATCTATTAAGGGCATAGGCTCAGCATCCCACCGAGTTATAGCATTAAGGCCTCTGAAGTCAATAGCAAGTCTATATGAATTATCCTCCTTCTTAACCATGACTACTAGTGAGCAATATGAAGATACTGAAGGTTCAATGATCTTTAGTTTTAATAATTTGTCTACCTCTCGGTCAAATGCATCCCTAAGGTGAACTGGAACTGGGTATAATTTTCGTTTGATAGGATTGTCCGTCACTAAGTCAATCCTATGGACTACCGTGGAGGTAACACCTGGAGAATCAGTAAAGACGTCTGAAAAGTTACTCACACACTGAAGTAGTTCATGTCTCTTATGGTCATCCAAAGATTCATTAATATTAATGTTGGTTGCATCCGAGTGGTCAAAAGTCACCAAGTCATGTAGTTCTTCATCATAGTCTGAGTTAGAGGTGTCAATTATGCACACCTTACATTCTTCAGTTGTCGTATCAAGTTCGTGTGGAAAAACTAAGTCAAAGTTATTAAGGCAGTTAACCGAATTTCTTTGGTAATATTTCTTAAGGATGTTGATATGATAAAGCTTAGGTTTCCCCTTGACTTCTATGAGGTAGTCAACTTAACCACAAATTTTTAATACTTTATATGGACCTTTTCATGCTACTAATAATTTATTTGACTTGATTGGCAAAAGTACAAGAACTTCATCCCCTACGTTAAAACTTCTCTGACTTTTGGAGTCAAAATAGGTTTTGTACTGGTCCATTGACAAGCTTAGGTTTTTCGAAACTATGTCAGAAGTCTCCTCAAGTTTAGATCTAAGGTCAAGGAGAAACTGGTAAGAAGACTGAACCTCAGCATTTACCTCCTCATTAGTCCATAAGTCATGAAGGATGGACAATGGGCCTCTGGCCTGTCTACCATAGAGAAGTTCAAAAGGTGAAAACCCCAAAGAGTCACTGGGAACTTCCCTCATGGCAAACAAAGCACAGGGTAGGTAACGATGCCACTCCTTAGGTTTAAGGGAGCAAAGTTTCCTTAAAATGGACTTGAGAATCGAATGCTGGCGCTCAATCCTCCCATTACAGCTGGGATGATAGGGTGTGGTGAAGAGAGGCTTCACTCCCAGAAGTTGGTATAGATGTTGCATTTTAAGTCAGATGTGAATTGTGTCCCACGGTCAGACAAAATTTCTCTAGGGATGCCCACTCTGGAGAAGATGGACAAAAGGGCTTCAGCCACCTCTGAAGTGGTTATGGTCTTTAAGGGTATGGCTTCAGGGAAACTCGAAGCATAATCAACTAATGTTAATATATATCTATGTCCCCCAGAATAAAGTGGAGATAAAGGACCAACGATGTCAATAGCTACTCTTTCAAATGGTACTGTAAAGATAGGCATTTTAACCATAGGTACTCGCCTGGTACCTCGGGAGGATGACAGTTGGCAAACTTTACACGATCTACAATAGGTAGTGACATCTGAGGACATTTTTGGCCAAAAATAGGTTTCCCTAATTTTATTTAAGGTTTTGTGATGCGAGAAATGTCCGGCCACTGGCAGGTCATGAGCCATTTTAAGAACAGTCTCTCTGCATTGACTTGGAACAACTAAGATGGAATAGTCTATCTCATCTGAATTTAATTTGAATACTGACTTGGTGGCCGATTCCCACCAAGGCAGGGTGGCCCGATAAAGAAAAACTTTCACCATCATTCACTCCATCACTGTCTTGCCAGAAGGGTGCTTTACACTACAGTTTTTAAACTGCAACATTAACACCCCTCCTTCAGAGTGCAGGCACTGTACTTCCCATCTCCAGGACTCGAGTCCGGCCTGCCAGTTTCCCTGAACCCCTTCATAAATGTTACTTTGCTCACACTCCAACAGCACGTCAAGTATTAAAAACCATTTGTCTCCATTCACTCCTATCAAACACGCTCACGCATGCCTGCTGGAAGTCCAAGCCCCTCGCACACAAAACCTCCTTTACCCCCTCTCTCCAACCTTTCCTAGGCCGACCCCTACCCCGTCTTCCTTCCACTACAGACTGATACACTCTTGAAGTCATTCTGTTTCGCTCCATTCTCTCTACATGTCCGAACCACCTCAACAACCCTTCCTCAGCCCTCTGGACAACAGTTTTGGTAATCCTGCACCTCCTCCTAACTTCCAAACTACGAATTCTCTGCATTATATTCACACCACACATTGCCCTCAGACATGACATCTACACTGCCTCCAGCCTTCTCCTCGCTGCAACATTCATCACCCATGCTTCACACACATATAAGAGCGTTGGTAAAACTATACTCTCATACATTCCCCTCTTTGCCTCCAAGGACAAAGTTCTTTGTCTCCACAGACTCCTAAGTGCACCACTCACTCTTCTCCCCTCATCAATTCTATGATTCACCTCATCTTTCATAGACCCATCCGCTGACACATCCACTCCCAAATATCTGAATACATTCACCTCCTCCATACTCTCTCCCTCCAATCTGATATTCAATCTTTCATTACCTAATCTTTTTATCCTCATAACCTTACTCTTTCCTGTATTCACCTTTAATTTTCTTCTTTTGCACACCCTACCAAATTCATCCACCAATCTCTGCAACTTCTCTTCAGAATCTCCCAAGAGCACAGTGTCATCAGCAAAGAGCAGCTGTGACAACTCCCAATTTGTGTGTGATTCTTTATCTTTTAACTCCACGCCTCTTGCCAAGACCCTCGCATTTACTTCTCTTACAACCCTATCTATAAATATATTAAACAACCACGGTGACATCACACATCCTTGTCTAAGGCCTACTTTTACTGGGAAATAATTTCCCTCTTTCCTACATACTCTAACTTGAGCCTCACTATCCTCGTAAAAACTCTTCACTGCTTTCAGTAACCTACCTCCTGCAACATCTGCCACATTGCCCCCCTATCCACCCTGTCATACGCCTTTTCCAAATCCATAAATGCCACAAAGACCTCTTTAGCCTTATCTAAATACTGTTCACTTATATGTTTCACTGTAAACACCTGGTCCACACACCCCCTACCTTTCCTAAAGCCTCCTTGTTCATCTGCTATCCTATTCTCCGTCTTACTCTTAATTCTTTCAATAATAACTCTACCATACACTTTACCAGGTATACTCAGCAGACTTATCCCCCTATAATTTTTGCACTCTCTTTTATCCCCTTTGCCTTTATACAAAGGAACTATGCATGCTCTCGGCCAATCCCTAGGTACCTTACCCTCTTCCACACATTTATTAAATAAGTGCACCAACCACTCCAAAACTATATCCCCACCTGCTTTTAACATTTCTATCTTTATCCCATCAATCCCAGCTGCCTTACCCCCTTTCATTTTACCTACTGCCTCACGAACTTCCCCCACACTCACAACTGGCTCTTCCTCACTCCTACAAGATGTTATTCCTCCTTGTCCTATACACGAAATCACAGCTTCCCTATCTTCATCAACATTTAACAATTCCTCAAAATATTCCCTCCATCTTCCCAATACCTCTAACTCTCCATTTAATAACTCTCCTCTCCTATTTTTAACTGACAAATCCATTTGTTCTCTAGGCTTTCTTAACTTGTTAATCTCACTCCAAAACTTTTTCTTATTTTCAACAAAATTTGTTGATAACATCTCACCCACTCTCTCATTTGCTCTCTTTTTACATTGCTTCACCACTCTCTTAACCTCTCTCTTTTTCTCCGTACACTCTTCCCTCCTTGCATCACTTCTACTTTGTAAAAACTTCTTATATGCTAACTTTTTCTCCCTTACTACTCTCTTTACATCATCATTCCACCAATCGCTCCTCTTCCCTCCCACACCCACTTTCCTGTAACCACAAACTTCTGCTGAACACTCTAACACTACATTTTTAAACGTACCCCATACCTCTTCGACCCCATTGCCTATGCTCTCATTAGCCCATCTATCCTCCAATAGCTGTTTATATCTTACCCTAACTGCCTCCTCTTTTAGTTTATAAACCTTCACCTCTCTCTTCCCTGATGCTTCTATTCTCCTTGTATCCCATCTACCTTTTACTCTCAGTGTAGCTACAACTAGAAAGTGATCTGATATATCTGTGGCCCCTCTATAAACATGTACATCCTGAAGTCTACTCAACAGTCTTTTATCTACCAATACATAATCCAACAAACTACTGTCATTTTGCCCTACATCATATCTTGTATACTTATTTATCCTCTTTTTCTTAAAATATGTATTACCTATAACTAAACCCCTTTCTATACAAAGTTCAATCAAAGGGCTCCCATTATCATTTACAACAGGCACCCCAAACTTACACAATACACAAATGACCCGAACATAAAAGACAGAAGCTTACGACGACGTTTCGGTCCGACTTGGACCATTGACAAAGTCACACTAACAGAGGAGGAGCAGGACGGCTATATATAGGCTCCTCCTCTGTTAGTGTGACTTTGTCAATGGTCCAAGTCGGACCGAAATGTCGTCGTAAGCTTCTGTCTTTTATGTGCGGGTCATTTGTGTATCGTTCCAGTCACGGTATTGTGCCTTTTTGTTATTTACCCCAAACTTACCTACCACACCCTCTCTAAAAGTTTCTCCTACTTTAGCATTCAGGTCCCCTACCACAATTACTCTCTCACTTGGTTCAAAGGCTCCTATACATTCACTTAACATCTCCCAAAATCTCTCTCTCTCCTCTGCATTCCTCTCTTCTCCAGGTGCATACACGCTTATTATGACCCACTTCTCGCATCCAACCTTTACTTTAATCCACATAATTCTTGAATTTACACATTCATATTCTCTTTTCTCCGTCCATAACTGATCATTTAACATTACTGCTACCCCTTCCTTCGCTCTAACTCTCTCAGATACTCCAGATTCAATCCCATTTATTTCCCCCACTGAAACTCCCCTACCCCCTTCAGCTTTGTTTCACTTAGGGCCAGGACATCCAACTTCTCTTCATTCATAACATCAGCAATCATCTGTTTCTTGTCATCCGCACTACATCCACGCACATTTAAGCATCCCAGTTTTATAAAGTTTTTCTTCTTCTCTTTTTTAGTAAATGTCTACAGGAGAAGGGGTTACTAGCCCATTGCTCCCGGCATTTTAGTCGCCTCATATGACACGCATGGCTTATGGAGGAAAGATTCTTTTCCACTTCCCCATGGACAATAGAAGAAATAAAAAAGAGCAAGAGCTATTTAGAAAAAGGAGAAAAACCTAGGTGTATGTATATCTATATGCATGTGCATGTCTGTGAAGTGTGACCAAAGTGTAAGTAGGAGTAGCAAGATATCCCTGTTATCTAGCGTGTTTATGAGACAGAAAAAGAAACCAGCAATCCTACCATCATGCAAAACAGTTACAGGTTTCTGTTTCACAGTCATCTGGCAGGACGGTAGTACTTCCCTGGGTGGCTGCTGTCTACCAACCTACTACCTTTTATATATTCAAATTTATATGAAAAGTTTTTCCTTTGGATCACTTGATTTTGTTTAGCGGCATTATGGCAATTCTGAAGAGAAGGGCAATTACGTTGTAATTTGACAAAGGAGTCCTTCGATATATCTAAAGGCTTAAAGTCAGGGAAAATCAAAGGATGGACAGTAGGAGAAGCCTGGGCTTTGGTCTGAGCCCTAGTCAAGACAGTTATGGTATCAGAGGTGATATCTTTACTTTCATCTAACAAGTGAACCGGTGATCCTACTACCTCGCTTTCGAGAGTAGCATCAACGGTTTTTAATCCCACATTAATCTCACGAGACATCGTCTCATCTGGACTTTCAAGGGGCTTCTCTGACTCTACAGGAAGAGGATCTGAAAAGCTTATGTCCACCTTTGGCAATGAAAGGTCAACCTCAGAAGGAAGAATGGCACCTTTTACATTACCTATTAGTATGGAGCAAGAAGTGATGGGAGCTAGTATGGCTTCAGACCAACCTGTGAACCATTTAGACCTAATGTAACAATGGATGGTAGGAAAAGTGTCCGTACAGCCCAAGTAGTCTGAAAGTATAGCAGAGGAATGAGTTTCTTTAAGGTTAGGGAACAACTTATCAGAAATGACTATACATGTGCATCCAGTGTCTCGTAAAATGGTAGATACATTAAGTCCATTAACTGTTCCTGAACAGAAGGGTGCTTGGTCATTACAGTCTTTAAAACATCTTCCAACTTTTTGGACCTTCTTAGAAGGACAATCTGGACGTTTATGTCCCTTAACACCACACAAATGACAAACAGGAATAAAAGAAGTCATTTTACTTTCTACTAGAGGCTTTGATTTCTTAAGGTCTGATGAACCCTTGCCCTTAGGGTTCGATCCCTTTAGGTCTTTATAGGAATTGTGAGCCTCAGCATACAGGTCAGCAGCCTCAGCAACTTCCTCAACTTTAATCAGGTTACGTTCTCTGAGGAATGTTCGTATCTGATGGGGAAGAGCTGTGAGGAACTAGTCAGCAACCATGAAGTCTCTAAGAGATTCATAACTGTGATCGATTCCTGAACTCTCTATCCAAAAGTCGAACAAACAAAAGTGTGTTACCTGTAACTGCTGAAAGTTCTGGCCAGGCTGTTAGGTGGCATACCTGAAATCTTTCCTGTAAGAATTAGTGGTTTTTTGATATGCTTTAAGGATTGCCTTCTTCAGTAGGTTATAATTACATATAATATCGTGCGACAAAGTTGCATAGATATTCAAAGCTGTACCAGAAAATAACATTCCTAACCTGGTAGCCCAGGTGTCAGCAGGCCATTCACAGAGGGTAGCGGTACAGTGTATTTTCAAACCTGATAATGTATGAAGTTATGTCTTCCCCCTCTGTGAAGGGAGGTAAATTAGGTGTTGGAATATGTGCACTAGCTGCATGATGTTCAATTACTCCTTCCTCTAATTGTTGTTGTGTAAGAGTTAACTTTCTATTCTCTAATTCAAGGCGAGATTTTTCGAGCTTGCGATCCTTTTCTCTCTCTATTAACTCAAGTTCTCTAGCTTTTTCCTCATGTTCTCTAGGTTTTTCCTCACGTTCTCTAGCTTTTTCCTCACGTTCTCTAGCTTTTTCCTCAACTTCTCTATCCTTTGCTCTTTCCTCAAGTTCTCTTAATTTAACTTGTTCTTCACGTACTCTAGCTCTCTCCTCACGATCAAGTCTATCACGCTCCTTTTTGTCTTCTCTCTCTCTTTCTGTCTTTCTTGGATTTCTCTCTCTTCTTTTTCTCTTCTCTTTCTCTTTCTGTCTTTCTTCTCTCTCAATTCTCTCTCTTTCAAGTCTTTCCTGGATCTTAGCACTAATGAAAGATTCTAAATTTTTCCCTGTTATTCCAAACTTACTTCCAGCATTCATCCAAAACTGGTATTCATCCATACTTGCAAGAATAACTTAAACTATCAGGGGAAATGAAACGGGTATTAAAGAAAACGGAGGGTTCAATTCCTGCTCCGCTCAAACTGTAAATAAACCAGAGGGCTCGATCCCTACTTCAATTAAACAATATGTATTAATTAAAACGAAGGGTTCTATGCCGGCTCCGAGCAAACAGTAAGTAGAATGGGGTCACTTGACCATCCAATCTTCTCACCAACAAATCAAGAGTGTCCAACGACAGTTCCCTTGATAAAATAAAGAGCTCAATGAAACAAATTGTCACTGGAAAATCTCGGGTCCCTAGAGTATAATCCTCCAAAGTGTTTCAAGCTCACAAGAAAGGTGGCAGAATTAACTATTATATCCTGCCTGACTTGACTTACAATAAATTGAGACTATAACAATCACCAAATCTTTTAAATACCTGTACAGTAGTCCTACCATAGAGAATGATTACTCATGGCTGGTGGTAACCGTCTTTGGTATGCAGCGTTTAAGTTCCAATGGTAGATTTGAGATGGAATTGAATCTTGATTCTGTCGAGTTGTATCCTGGCAAGGTCGCCACTTGTGAAGGCTTACTCAGCTCTGTAATAACTTCAGACAGTATTACCAAAGCTGGCTCCTCCTCAGGAAAATTAATGAATAGAAAACGAAATAATAATTAACAAAGATAAACACTTTTTTATTAAAGCAAACATAAAACAATAAAAAATGACAGGTACATCCTATTTGAAAGAAAAATGAAAAATAAAATGAATAAAATAACATTTGAACTCAACGTTAACATATATATTGGGGTGTCTGGTGTTGGTGACACTTCGTGTTGCTGAAATCTTAGCCGTTGCTGATGTGGGGGGGGGGAGGTCGCAGGTGTTGGTGACCACCACCGGCTAGTTCTTCACAGAGCATCGCCGTGAGTATTCTATCCCGATGACAGGAAAGCAGGTTCTTTACCGCTGCAATGATGTGGGGTTACGTCCTGCAATTTCATACAGGTGCACAGGTAATTAAATCCAAAATGGGACGTCTCCAGGACGTTAGTCCGTCTCCATCAGTTTTGCTCATTGCTTGGCAGGTGACCCTCTCTGTCATCCAAGCTGTAAAGATAGACAGGTTACTCACTGCTTAAGAAATCACTCTCTATGATAAGTGCAATACCTAAAAGATGTGGTGATTATTACAACAGTCAACTTAGAGCAAGACTGAAAGGACTAAGTTTATTATTGGTCAAAAGTGAAGCTTTCAACCAATAAATCCACTAGAATACAAGGCAGGCATGTACTTACAGTAGTGCTGGGAGCTGTGAGTCTAGTGATTACTGTTTGGACCAGAGCCCCACACGTCACCTTTCGGGGGGGGGGGAAGAAGAAGGGGAATGGATAGCGGGAGCTAGACTGACCCTACCTTAACAAGCAGCCGGCAGTCAAACTATCACTTTAGGGGTGGGGGAAAAAAGGCGGGAATAGTGGGAGCTTGACTTACCCTACCTTAACAAGTAGCCGGCAATGAAACTATCACTTTCGTGGAGGGGGAAAAAAGGCGGGAATAGCGGGAGCTTGACTTACCCTACCTTAACAAGTAGCTGGCAATGAAATTGTTGTTACTATATACTCCCTCGCTACTCCTATCTATTGAACTTTTCCCTCACAATGAACGGCTTTAAGAAAGGTAGGGGGTGCGTGGACCAGGTGTTTACAGTGAAACATATAAGTGAACAGTATTTAGATAAGGCTAAAGAGGTTTTTGTGGCATTTATGGATTTGGAAAAGGCATATGACAGAGTGGATAGGGGGGCAATGTGGCAGATGTTGCAGGTGCATGGTATAGGAGGTAGGTTACTGAAAGCAGTGAAGAGTGTTTACAAGGATAGTGAGGCTCAAGTTAGAGTATGTAGGAAAGAGGGAGATTATTTCCCAGTAAAAGTAGGCCTTAGACAAGGATGTGTGATGTCACCGTGGTTGTTTAATGTATGTATTTATAGATGGGGTTGGTGAGGTTGGTGGATGAATTTGGTAGAGTGGGAGAGTTTCAATGGAGAGGAATAAATGGGATTAGGTCAGGGGTTTCAAATAGAGTTAGAGCTAAAGAAGGAGTAGCAATAATGTTGAAGGATAAGATATGGCAGGAAAAGAGGGACTATAAATGTATTAATTCAAGTATTATGTGGAGTAAAATAAAGGTTGGATGTGAAAAGTGGGTTATAGTAAGTGTGAGGGAAAAGTAGGCATGAGTGGGGTTAAGGTTGTTCAGGCAACCAAGAACCATTAGCGAGTTACGTCATGCACCCCCCCCCCCTGGCGGGCTGGGGCGAAACTAGTTCTTGGTGTCTGATTTGTTCAAATTTCTACTTCTGGTAATATTGACCTTACCTGGTGTGGGTTGAAGTTTGGAGAGTCACTTCACCTCCACTCTTTTCCTAATCAGGTAGGGTGATCTACCAGGAGTATTACTGTTTGTTCCTTTCTTTTGTTTGCTGGTTACCAGTAATGATTTTGGCATTTATCATTCTTTTCCATTCTTAAATGTTATATTATCATGACCATTGGTAACCAGTTTATTTTTTCTTATTACCAGCTCTGTTCCTGGTGTGGTCATCCAGGATAGACGCCAGACAAAGGAGCAAGACATTTGTTAATGGGACTTATTAACAATTATTAGACTACTACCGGCCCTTATTTTACTTGTGGTGCTCCAACCAAGTGGTAGAGGAGATTCCAAAACATCGGACTATCACCATCCGCCCAGGATAACCTACATCATCTTTAATATCAGAAGATGTATCCAGGGCCTTACCTACTCCTGCCCAACTACAAGAACCAAAGGCCATTTTTTTTTATTATATTTAAATTTTAAGTAAAATCCTCAAAAGTCATTATTCTTATTTTTCCTAGTCGTTTCTTTATTTATTTATTTTTCCATTAGTTTCTTTTGTTCAGATGGAAGGCGTTCCACTGACAATGGTGACCTTGCCAGGATACGACTCTTGAAGCAACATCGTCCTGATGGTTCAACTGGTTGCGAGTATAACATTTAAAACAGAAAAGGGTGAGTTAGTTGAGGTGTCAAGTCATTACTGGTAGTCTGGTTGACTTACCGTTATTTGGTTCTAAGGTTCAGTTTAGAAGTTTACCTATTTGTTGGACTTGGGGAACTTTGATAATAACCCCTCCTGTGTGAACCGTGTGTATTTAGCTTAGTGAAGGCTATTGAGCCCATAAGTGTATTCTTCCAGGGTGAAATATTTAGTTCATTTTCTACTTTGGGAAGTTTAAAGTGTGCGGACTGTGTCCCTCTTTCGTAACAGACGTTCCTTTTAGTTTTAATTAAGACAGTTGAAGTTTGGTGCGTAATATTTCTTTTTACAAGATGGATTCTTTAGATTTCTGGTTGAAAGCTGGAAAGGAAATGGGATTTACTGGACAGAGCCTTGATAGTTATATAACTGCTAAAATGGCTGTTGAAGAGAAAAAGGAACAGGAAAAAGAACGGGAAAGACTAGCTCGAGAGGAGAAAAAGGAACAGGAAAGACTAGCTCGGGAAGAAGAAAGACTAGCTCGAGAGGAGAAAAAGGAACAGGAAAGACTAGCTCGAGAAGAAAAAAGACTAGCTCGGGAAGAGAAAAAGGAACAGGAAAGACTAGCTCGGGAGGATAAACTAGAACAGGAAAGGATAGCTAGAGAAGAAAGAGTTCAGGCGAGAGAGGTAGCCTTCAAAATGAAGGAAATTGAAGAACAGGCTAAGCAGAGGGAGTTAGAACAATCAAGGTTGGAATTAGAAGCCAAGAAGATTGAACTATCTAAGCAGAAAATAGATGAAGGGGTACTAGAATACCCTTCCCAAGAGTTTAATATTAAGATGCCACAGATACCACCTTTCACAGAACAAGATGATATCTCGGCATATATTGCCAGATTCGAGAGTACTGCCACTCTCTGTGAATGGCCATCAGATTCTTGGGCTACTAGGCTTGGCTTACTACTGTCAGGTTCAGCATTAAATGTTTATTCCACTCTACCCTCTGATGTTATTTCTAGTTATAGCCTGCTGAAGAAAGCTATACTTCAGGCTTTCAAAAAAACCACTCATCATTACAGGTCGGAGTTTAGACACATTAAAATAACTCCAAATCAAAATTATATGCAATTCTTAACAACACTTTTCAGATTATTTGATTCATGGATTGATAGTGCTGAGGTTGACCACGATTTCGAATCTTTACGAGACCTGATGGTAAGAGATCAATTCCTTTCTTCCGTAAACTCTGATTTACGAATATTAATTAAAGAAACATTCATACGGCTGCGGAAATGGCACAAGCTGCTGATATATATGCGTGTGCTCATAATAACTACCCTAAAGAGCGTAGCAGATGTAAGTCTGTTGTGCCTAAGCAATCTGAGGGATCCAAACCCTCCGTACCAAAGAATTCCACGGCCTTCACAGTAAAGTGTTTCAACTGTAATGAATGGGGTCATAGACGGCCCGACTGTCCTAAGAAAAAAGGTGAAAATATCAGTAAATGTTTCACTGAATCTAACATAAACGCACCTTTCAGTGAAGGTACAGTCAATGGCATGAATGTGTCAACCATTCTTAGAGACACTGGATGTTCCTGTATTGTTATCTCAAGTAAGCTTTTCCCTAACCTAGATTCTTCACGTTACAAGTCCACTAAATTAACTGACTATTTAGGAAGAAGTGATTCTTTTCCAACAGTCAGATGTTTCATAAGGTGCAAATGGTTCTCAGGATGGGTAGATGCCATAGTTGCCCCGATAACCTCGTGTTCTGTTTTGGTGGGGAACATACAAGGGGCTACTTTCCCATCTGAAAAGGACTGTTTGGAATTTGGAGTTTCCTAGGAAGGGTTAGAACCTAATACTTCTGTTTCTTCACAGATAGCTCCAGAAGAGATTCAGTTGGATAACTTAAATCAGAGAGCTGATAGTTACGAAACTCCGGTAACACCTTTAGTAAGTCGGTCACCAAAACCGGAAAACACAGAAACCCATGTAAAGCTAAGTGTGACACAATCTCTTCAACAGGACACGATTAACATCCTTACCAGAGCTCAGTCTAAGGTAAAACCTATCCACCCATTAGTTCTTTCCAAAGGAAAACCAATTGAGCTGTCTCACATAGATTTAGAGGGTCTTCAAAAGACTTGTCCTTCCTTAGAGGAATCTTGGAAGTTAGCTTTAAATGGCAATGTGATACAGAGAAAGAAATTTTCTTACAAGTTTGAGTTCAAACACGATCTTTTGTACAAGACTATAGTGTCTGCGAACAAACCCAATGACATTGGTCGAAGCCTGTTAGTAATTCCGCAGGATTGCCAGGAAACTATTTTAAAGATTTCTCATGACCTACCAGTCTCTGGCCATTTTTCACATAGGAAAACCTATAAAGGAGGAAAGAGGAGTGATTGGTGGAATGATGAAGGGTGTGATAAAAGAGAAAAAGGTAGCTTACGAGAGGTTTTTACAAAGCAGAAGTGTTATAAGAAGAGCAGAGTATATGGAGAGTAAAAGAAAGGTGAAGAGAGTGGTGAGAGAGTGCAAAAGGAGAGCAGATGAAAGAGTGGGAGAGGCACTGTCAAGAAATTTTAATGAAAATAAGAAAAAATTTGGAGTGAGTTAAACAAGTTAAGAAAGCCTAGGGAAAGTATGGATTTGTCAGTTAAAAACAGAGTAGGGGAGTTAGTAGATGGAGAGAGGGAGGTATTAGGTAGATGGTGAGAATATTTTGAGGAACTTTTAAATGTTGAGGAAAAAAGGGAGGCAGTAATTTCATGCACTGGCCAGGGAGGTATACCATCTTTTAGGAGTGAAGAAGAGCAGAATGTAAGTGTGGTGGAGGTACGTGAGGCATTACGCAGAATGAAAGGGGGTAAAGCAGCTGGAACTGATGGGATCATGACAGAAATGTTAAAAGCAGGGGGGATATAGTGTTGGAGTGGTTGGTACTTTTGTTTAATAAATGTATGAAAGAGGGGAAGGTACCTAGGGATTGGCAGAGAGCATGTTTATTCCCTTTATATAAAGGGAAAGAGGACAAAAGAGATTGTAAAAATTATAGACGAATAAGTTTACTGAGTATACCAGGAAAAGTATATGGTAGGGTTATAATTGAAAGAATTAGAGGTAAGACAGAATGCAGAATTGCGGATGAGCAAGGAGGCTTCAGAGTGGGTAGGGGATGTGTAGATCAAGTGTTTACATTGAAGAATATATGTGAACAGTATTTAGATAAAGGTAGGGAAGTTTTTATTGCATTTATGGATTTAGAAAAGGCATATGATAGAGTGGATAGAGGAGCAATGTGGCAGATGTTGCAAGTATATGGAATAGGTGGTAAGTTACTAAATGCTGTAAAGAGCTTTTATGAGGACAGTGAGGCTCAGGTTAGGGTATGCAGAAGAGAGGGAGAATACTTCCCGGTAAAAGTAGGTCTTAGACAGGGATGTGTAATGTCACCATGGTTGTTTAATATATTTATAGATGGGGTTGTAAAAGAAGTAAATGCTAGAGTGTTCAGGAGAGGGGTGGGATTAAATTATGGGGAATCAAATTCAAAATGGGAATTGACACAGTTACTTTTTGATGATGATACTGTGCTTATGGGAGATTCTAAAGAAAAATTGCAAAGGTTAGTGGATGAGTTTGAGAATGTGTGTAAAGGTAGAAAGTTGAAAGTGAACATAGAAAAGAGTAAGGTGATGAGGGTATCAAATGATTTAGATAAAGAAAAATTGGATATCAAATTGGGGAGGAGTATGGAAGAAGTAAATGTTTTCAGATACTTGGGAGTTGACATGTCGGCAGATGGATTTATGAAGGATGAGGTTAATCATAGAATTGATGAAGAAAAAAAGGTGAGTGGTGCATTGAGGTATATGTGGAGTCAAAAAACGTTATCTATGGAGGCAATGTATGAAAGTACAGTGGACCCCCGGTTAACGATATTTTTTCACTCCATAAGTATGTTCAGGTGCCAGTACTGACCGAATTTATTCCCATAAGGAATATTGTGAAGTAGATTAGTCCATTTCAGACCCCCAAACATACACGTACAAACGCACTTACATAAATACACTAACATAATTGGTCGCATTCGGAGGTAATCGTTATGCGGGGGTCCACTGTATAGTAGTGCCAACACTCTTATATGGGTGTGAAGCTTGGGTTGCAAATGCAGCAGCGAGGAGGTGGTTGGAGGCAGTGGAGATGCCCTGTCTAAGGGCAATGTGTGGTGTAAATATTATGCAGAAAATTCGGAGTGTGGAAATTAGGAGAAAGTGTGGAGTTAATAAAAGTATTAGTCAGAGGGCTGAAGAGGGGTTGTTGAGGTGGTTTGGTCATTTAGAGAGAATGGATCAAAGTAGAATGACATGGAGAGCATTTAAATCTGTAGGAGAAGGAAGGCGGGGTAGGGGTCGTCCTCGAAAGAGTTGGAAAGAGGGGGTAAAGGAGGTTTTGTGGGCGAGGGGCTTGGACTTCCAGCAAGCGTGCATGAGCGTGTTAGATAGGAGTGAGTGGAGACGAATGATACTTGGGACCTGACGATCTGTTGGAGTGTGAGCAGGGTAATATTTAGTGAAGGGATTCAGGGAAACCGGTTATTTTCATATAGTCGGACTTGAGTCCTGGAAATAGGAAGTACAATGCCTGCACTTTAAAGGAGGGGTTTGGGATATTGGCAGTTTGGAGGGATATGTTGTGTATCTTTATACGTATATGCTTCTAAGCTGTTGTATTCTGAGCACCTCTGCAAAAGCAGTGATAATGTGTGAGTGTGGTGAAAGTGTTGAATGATGATGAAAGTATTTTCTTTTTGGGGATTTTCTTTCTTTTTTTGGGTCACCCTGCCTCGGTGGGAGACGACCGACTTGTTGAAAAAAAAAAAAAAAACCTATAATAAGATCAAGGACCTATATTTCTGGCCTAGTATGTCCTCTGACATCTATAAGTACTGCAGATCATGTCACATATGTCAACTTTCCACGCAAAAGGGTAGAACTAGGAGAGTTCCTATGGTAAAGATGCCTCCCATTCTGGACTCGGGGCTGTACTACTTCAATATTATGAGGAGACACCTTTCCCAGTATCTTTCGCCAGTAAGAAGCTTCTGCCCAGAGAAGAAAGATATTCCACTGTGGAGAAAGAATGTTACGCATTAGTATGGTGTATAAGTAGATTCAAATACTACCTATATGGAAAACCCTTTGTGCTTGAAACAGATCACAAGCCACTGATGTACTTGGAGAACTTCAAAGGGTCAAATAGCAGACTCTTGAGATGGGCTCTGGCTATTCAGCCCTATAAGTTTAAAGTCTTATATATTTCTGGCTCTGAAAACCACTTTTCAGACTGGCTGAGCCGAGGCTGTACGTAGTTCTTTTCCCTCTGTTCGTTGACTTATTGACTCCGTCCATAAGTTTTGGAAAGGGGGTATTGTGAGGGAAAAGTAGGCGTGAGTGGGGTTAAGGTTGTTCAGGCAACCAAGAACCATTAGGGAGTTACGTCGTGCACCCCCCCCCTGGCAGGCTGGGGCGAAACTAGTTCTTGATGTCTGATTTGTTCAAATTTCTACTCCTGGTAATATTGACCTTACCTGGTGTGGGTTGAAGTTTGAAGAGTCACTTCACTTCCACTCTTCTCCTAATCAGGTAGGGTGGTCTACCAGGAGTATTACTGTTTGTTCCTTTCTTTTGTTTGCTGGTTACCAGTAATGATTTTGGCATTTATCATTCTTTTCCATTCTTAAATATTATATTATCATGACCATTGGTAACCAGTTTATTTTTTCTTATTACCAGCTCTGTTCCTGGCGTGGTCATCCAGGATAGACACCAGACAAAGGAGCAAGACATTTGTTAATGGGACTTATTAACAATTATTAGACTACTACAAACCCTTATTTTACTTGTGGTGCTCCAACCAAGTGGTAGAGGAGATTCCAAAACATCGGACTATCACCATCCGCCCAGGATAACCTACATCATCTTTAATATCAGAAGATCTGTCCAGGGCCTTACCTACTCCTGCCCAACTACAAGAACCAAAGGCCATTTTTTTATTATATTTAAATTTTAACCCTTTCAGGGTCCGTCCCGTAGATCTACGGCTTTACGTTCAGGGTCCGTCCCGTAGATCTACGGCTTTACGTTCAGGGTCCAAACCGTAGATCTACGTCATGAGCTCAGCTCACTCTGATAAACTGTGAGTGGTAAATTTGGGCCTAGATATGAGAGAATACATCTATGTGGTATGTGTGCACCACATAAAACAAATCCTGCAGCACACTGTGTATAATGAGAGAAAAATAACTGAGACCGTGATCTTCGATTAAAACAGCGACTTTGCAGTGTTTTTTCGTATGTTTTTCATAGTTGTATTTGTGATTTCTTGGTCTCTTTTGATAGAATGGAAGACATATTACAGAAACAGAGATAATTTTGATTGGTTTTAGCACTGGAAATGGCTTGAAACTGAGCTCAAAGTGGCGGAAATGTTAAATTTTTGCCGATGTTCAAGAGTAAACAAACGACCTCACACATCTAATACACGCCAGCTGGTGGGTCTAATATGCATTCACAAATGTGGTGATGATATTTATACAATTATTACAATATTGCATAACAGTAAATCTTCTATTTTTTTGTGTGAATAAAAATTCATTATGTGAATAAAAAATCAAAATGGAATTTATTTGTAAAGCCTCAAAACATAATTAATGAACAGAGGAAATGTTAGTTTAGTGCCAGGAATACCTACATTGTTTATTCTGGACCCCATTTTGAAATTGGAATATTTTGAACTTTGTGTTAAATTGGCCAAATTACCAATTTCCGGTTACTTTATTTTTTAGTTGAAACAGTTGACTTGGCGATTTCTTGTGCTCAATCGATAGAATAGAAGTAATGCTAGTGAAATAGCTAAAAATTTGGTCGACTGGAACAATGTAATTGGCCTAAAATGGGAGTCAGAGTCGGGAAAATCGCCGATTCGTAAATATCACTGACACATCAAAATTCACGAGAGCATAATTTCGTCAATTTTCCATCAAATTTCGTACTTTTTGTTTTATTACATTCACAAAAAGATTCTCTACCATTTCATAAGAAAAAATAAAAATTTTTTTTTTTGAAAATTCTTGGACACTGGGGCACCACTTCAGATTTTGGCCTTGGACCCTGAAAGGGTTAAGTAAAATCCTCAAAAGTCATTATTCTTATTTTTCCTAGTCGTTTCTTTATTTATTTATTTTTCTATTAGTTTCTTTTGTTCAGATGGAAGGCGTTCCACTGACAGTAAGTGTATATGCACCTGGAGAAGAGAGAAGTGTAGAGGAGAGAGAGAGATTTTGGGAAATGTTGAGTGAATGCGTGGGGAGTTTTGAACCAAGTGTGAGAGTACTTGTGGTTGGGGATTTCAATGCTAAAGTGGGTAAAAATGTTGTGGAGGGAGTAGTAGGTAAATCTGGGGTGCCAGGGGTAAATGTAAATGGGAAGCCTTTAATTGAGCTATGTGTAGAAAGAGATTTGGTAATAAGTAATACGTATTTTATGAAAGAGGATAAATAAATATACAAGGTATGATGTAGCACGTAATGAAAGTAGCTTGTTAGATTATGTATTGGTGAATACAAGGTTAATGGGTAGGCTCCAGGATGTACATGTTTATAGAGGGGGAACTGATATATCAGATCATTATTTAGTTGTAGCTACAGTTAGAGTAAGAGGTAGATGGGAAAATAGGAAGGTGGCAACAACAAGTAGGAGGGAAGTGAAAGTGTATAAACTAAGGGAGGAGGAAGTTCGGGTGAGATATAAGCGACTATTGGCAGAAAGGTGGGCTAGTGCAAAGAAGAGTAGTGGGGGGGTTGAAGAGGGTTGGGTGAGTTTTAAAAATGCAGTATTAGAATGTGGGGCAGAAGTTTGTGGTTATAGGAGGGTGGGGGCAGGAGGAAAGAGGAGTGATTGGTGGAATGATGAAGTAAAGGGTGTGATAAATGAGAAAAAGTTAGCTTATGAGAGGTTTTTACAAAGCAGAAGTGTTATAAGAAGAGCAGAGTATATGGAGAGTAAAAGAAAGGTGAAGAGAGTGGTGAGAGAGTGCAAAAGGAGAGCAGATGATAGAGTGGGAGACTCACTGTCAAGAAATTTTAATGAAAATAAGAAAAAAATTTGGAGTGAGTTAAACAAGTTAAGAAAGCCTAGGGAACGTATGGATTTGTCAGTTAAAAACAGAGTAGGGGAGTTAGTAGATGGGGAGAGGGAGGTATTAGGTAGATGGCGAGAATATTTTGAGGAACTTTTAAATGTTGAGGAAGAAAGGGAGGCGGTAATTTCATGCACTGGCCAGGGAGGTATACCATCTTTTAGGAGTGAAGAAGAGCAAAATGTAAGTGTGGGGGAGGTACGAGAGGCATTACGTAGAATGAAAGGGGGTAAAGCAGCTGGAAGTGATGGGATCATGACAGAAATGTTAAAAGCAGGGGGGATATAGTGTTGGAGTGGTTGGTACTTTTGTTTAATAAATGTATGAAAGAGGGGAAGGTACCTAGGGATTGGCGGAGAGCATGTATAGTCCCTTTATATAAAGGGAAGGGGGACAAAAGAGATTGTAAAAATTATAGAGGAATAAGTTTATTGAGAATACCAGGAAAAGTGTACAGTAGGGTTATTATTGAAAGAATTAGAGGTAAGACAGAATGTAGGATTGCGGATGAGCAAGGAGGTTTCAGAGTGGGTAGGGGATGTGTAGATCAAGCATTTACATTGAAGCATATATGTGAACAGTATTTAGATAAAGGTAGGGAAGCTTTTATTGCATTTATGGATTTAGAAAAGGCATATGATAGAGTGGATAGGGGAGCAATGTGGCAGATGTTGCAAGTATATGGAATAGGTGGTACGTTACTAAATGCTGTAAAGAGTTTTTATGAGGATAGTGAGGCTCAGGTTAGAGTGTGTAGAAGAGAGGGAGACTACTTCCCGGTAAAAGTAGGTCTTAGACAGGGATGTGTAATGTCACCATGGTTGTTTAATATATTTATAGATGGGGTTGTAAAAGAAGTAAATGCTAGGGTGTTTGGGAGAGGGGTGGGATTAAATTATGGGGAATCAAATACAAAATGGGAATTGATACAGTTACTTTTTGCTGATAATACTGTGCTAATGGGAGATTCTAAAGAAAAATTGCAAAGGTTAGTGGATGAGTTTGGGAGTGTGTGTAAAAGGTAGAAAGTTGAAAGTGAACATAGAAAAGAGTAAGGTGATGAGGGTATCAAATGATTTAGATAAAGAAAAATTGGATATCAAATTGGGGAGGAGTATGGAAGAAGTAAATGTTTTCAGATACTTGGGAGTTGACATGTCGGCAGATGGATTTATGAAGGATGAGGTTAATCATAGAATTGATGAAGAAAAAAAGGTGAGTGGTGCATTGAGGTACAGTGGTCCCTCGCTTTTCGTAGTT
Source organism: Cherax quadricarinatus (assembly GCF_038502225.1). Lineage (NCBI taxonomy): Eukaryota > Metazoa > Arthropoda > Malacostraca > Decapoda > Parastacidae > Cherax > Cherax quadricarinatus. The sequence continues at coordinate 46,986 of NW_027195583.1, forward strand.
CTCGGCAATCATAAATTTCGCCAATCATAGGGGTATTTTCGTATAAACATGGACTCGTTTTTCATAGGTTGACTCGCGAATAGTAGTTCGTCTGGGACGCATACGCACGGTGTGAGCAAGGGCGGCGTCCCTACCCAGCCAGTCTGGCATTGTTTACCAGTGAGTGAAGGTCCCCTCAAGTGCTCCTACGAAATATTTCATAATATTCCACTCATTTTAGTGCTTGCAATTACTAAATAAGCTACCATGGCTCCAAAGAAAGCTCCTAGTGCCAAGCCTGTGGTAAAGAAGGTGAGAAATATGTACAGTGACAAAGTCTTGGGCCATTTTCGGTAAGTGTTAAAGAGATGCCAGAAACAGAGCTCTCTCCACAGTTACTTTGTGAGACAGGACTAGAGTGACTCTCAAGGTGGTCCTAGTGGCATTAAGAAACAGAGAAGAGAAGCAACCCCAGAGAAGCAATTGGTACCTGAGGTGTTGCTGGAAGGGGATTCCCCTTCCAAACCGTAAACAATCCAATCTCTCTCCTCCTCCAGTCTCCCATACACTAAGAAGAATCTCCAATAAAGGTAAGTGTTATGCTGTTAATGTTTCATTCATCATTTCCCATTGTATTGTTTATGTACTATATGTATATTTCATGTAAAGAATTTTTTTGTTTTAAAACTTCTGGGTGTCAGGAACGGATTAATTGTATTTACATTATTTCTTATGGGGAAAATTGATTCGCAATCGTAAATTTCGTTTATAGTAACAGCTCCAGGAACGGATTAATTACGAAAAACGAGGGACCACTGTATATGTGGAGTCAAAAAACGTTATCTATGGAGGCAAAGAAGGGAATGTATGAAAGTATAGTAGTGCCAACACTCTTATATGGGTGTGAAGCTTGGGTTGTAAATGCAGCAGCGAGGAGGCGGTTGGAGGCAGTGGAGATGCCCTGTTTAAGGGCAATGTGTGGTGTAAATATTATGCAGAAAATTTGGAGTGTGGAAATTAGGAGAAAGTGTGGAGTTAATAAAAGTATTAGTCAGAGGGCTGAAGAGGGGTTGTTGAGGTGGTTTGGTCATTTAGAGAGAATGGATCAAAGTAGAATGACATGGAGAGCATTTAAATCTGTAGGAGAAGGAAGGTGGGGTAGGGGTCGTCCTTGAAAAGGTTGGAAGGAAGGGGTAAGGGAGGTTTTGTGGGCGAGGGGCTTGGACTTCCAGCAGGCGTGCATGAGCGTGTTCGATAGGAGTGAATGGAGATGAATGGTATTTGGGACTTGACGATCTGTTGGAGTGTGAGCAGGGTAATATTTAGTGAAGGGATTCAGGGAAACCGGTTATTTTTATATAGCTGGACTTGAGTCCTGGAAATGGGAAGTACAATGCCTGCACTCTAAAGGAGGGGTTTTGGGATATTAGCAGTTTGGAGGGAAATGTTGTGTATCTTTATACATATATGCTTCTAAACTGTTGTGTTCTGAGCACCTCTGCAAAAACAGTGATTATGTGTGAGTGAGGTGCAAGTGTTGAATGATGATGAAAGTATTTTCTTTTTGGGGATATTCTTTCTTTTTGGGTCACCCTGCCTCGGTGGGAGACGGCCGACTTGTTGAAAAAAAAAAAATGTGAAAGAAGAAAATTAAAAGTGAATACAACAAAGAGTAAGGTTATTTTTTATTATTTTATTATTAACGCACTGACCGATTCCCACCAAGGCAGGGGGTGGATCTTCCATTTAATTGTGCATGCCTTTTTCAGTTTGTGTGTATTAAAAAAAAGTAAAAAAAAAAACTTTCACCATCATTCACTCCATCACTGTCTTGCCAGAAGGGTGAAAAACTTTTACACTACAGTTTTACACTACAGTTTTTAAACTGCAACATTAACACCCCTCCTTCAGAGTGCAGGCACTGTACTTCCCATCTCCAGGACTCAAGTCCGGCCTGCCAGTTTCCCTGAATCCCTTCATAAATGTTACTTTGCTCACACTCCAACAGCACATCAAATATTAAAAACCATTTGTCTCCATTCACTCCTATCAAACACGCTCACGCATGCCCGCTGGAAGTCCAAGCCCCTCGCACACAAAACTTCCTTTACCCTCTCCCTCCAACCTTTCCTAGGCCGACCCCTACCCCGCCTTCCTTCCGCTACAGACTGATACACTCTTGAAGTCATTCTGTTTTGCTCCATTCTCTCTACATGTCTGAACCACCTCAACAACCCTTCCTCAGCCCTCTGGATAACAGTTTTGGCAATCCCGCACCTCCTCCTAACTTCCAAACTATGAATTCTCTGCATTATATTCACACCACACATTGCCCTCAGACATGACATCTCCACTGCCTCCAGCCTGGGTTATGAGGATAAAAAGATTAGGTGATGAAAGATTGGATATCAGATTGGAGGGAGAGAGTATGGAGGAGGTGAATGTATTCAGATATTTGGGAGTGGACGTGTCAGCGGATGGGTCTATGAAAGATGAGGTGAATCATAGAACTGATGAGGGGAAAAGGGTGAGCGGTTGTGGCATGCAAAGAGTACATAACCTTTATTCGATGCATGTACACACTCATTTACAGGCTATCTCCCCCAACCAGCGAACCAGGGGACTAAGTGTTGTTGATGGGGCCCCGTCATTCAACCAGTATCCAGGTTCCAGCCAATGAGAAGATGGTTTTGGCAATCGCAGAGGTTATGTGGGTACCACTCTCCTGTCTGCCCTTGTCATTCCCATTCTAGAGCTCGTTGAAGCACGGTCTGCTCTCTAGTGGCTTCTATCCTGCCTTGCTTACCGTGGAGTGCACTAATACCTATTGCTGTACATAGTGTATATAGTGTACATACTTCTGTTCTAAATTGGTGAAGGATAATATAAGTCAAAAGTTTTCTGCTGTGTTTATTTTGCTCCCTTTACACCCAGGATAACAGGCCATTTGGACTCCTGGGTTGTAATATGGGTAGCCTGTCCGAGAGCTGGAGCTGGACTTAGAGAAAGGGTTGAGCCTAGGGTGAAGCTGGAAGCAGGAACACTGTGTAGCTTGCTGTCTGGCATTGCATTAGCTTTGCCAACGCTTTACAAACTTTGCGTGTCAGTTGCTTTGCTATGGTCAGCCTTGCTATTGTATGTTTGTTCAACAGCTCGCAACTAGCTTATTCAGGTGTGCTCGCTTTGCTATGGTCAATCTTGTGGACCAGTGTGTAGCTTGCTGTCTGGCATTGCATTAGCTTTGCCAACGCTTTACAAACTTTGCGTGTCAGTTGCTTTGCTATGGTCAGCCTTGCTATTGTATGATCATTCAACAGCTCGCTACTAGCTTGTTCAGTGTGAAGATTTTGCAGTCAGCTTTGCTACTGTGTATCCACCTTGTAAGCATATGAGTATTCTGCAATCGTACTGTGCATAGCTAAGCGTGTTCTGCAATTAATGTGTTACGTTGGGGAATTCTGCAATCGTACTGTGCATAGCAAATAACTTGTATATTTGGGTATGCCACCTACACGAGTCAGACGTCTGGTGTTGGCATATACTTTGTTTAACCTACCTAAAATGTCGATACAGCGTTGTTGGCAAATTGCTCGTTCCATTGGCATTGATTACAAGCGCACTCTCACAGCTGCACAACTGCATTCACTGATCACTGACAAACTTCGGGAAGAAGAGATGGTACATCAGACCCCTCCCTCTGTGGGAGCTAGGAATAAAACTCCTATGTTCTCGCAGGAGGAAGATGATACATCAACAGAGCAAAATCGTCAGTCAAGTGCAGCAGGGTTGTCTCAAGGTGAATCAGCAGCGTTGGCACTTGAGCTGGCAAAAATCAATCTTGAGCAGACTAGGGAACAGAGAGCATTTGCAAAAGAAGAGTTTGATATGGAAAAAGAAAGAAGGCAGTTTTCACATCTTGTAAATGACTTTAGTTTACAGAAAGCAGTACAGCTTGTTCCCCGCCTCAATGAGGCTGAACCAGAACAATTTTTCGAAGCTTTCGAAAATCAGGCTCGAGCCTTGAGGTGGCCGGAACAGCATTGGGCATCGTTGGTTCACACAGCATTGTTTGGTAAGGCACAGGAATTTACGTCAATGTTAAATGACACTGATTTTTCCGATTATAAAATAGTGAAGACCACAGTTTTGGGAGCATATACATGTATCCCAGCTAAATACAGAAAGATCCTTAAATTAGGCAGACAACAGCTTGGTCAATCCCTGGTTGATTTTGTGCGACAGCAGACCAAAGCTTTTACCAGCTGGTATAAAGCAAGTGGTGTTGCTACCTTCGATGATCTTGTGCAGCTTATTCTGATTGACAACCTGCTGGAGTCTGTGGGACCAGAGGTTTGAGTCTTTCTGCAGGATCGTGACTTAACCACTGCATTGGAGGCAGCCAGGTTGGCTGATACCTTTGAAACTAACCGCTCCTTGTCCAAGCGGTCCCATCTCTCTTTTCAACAGCCTGGCATGAGCAGAGATCAACCTTGGAGGATGAAGTGCCAGCCAGAGGGAGAACATCTACGTCAGCCAACTAAGTCACCTGGTGAGCCACGCTTCTCAACTTATGGTCCACCTGGTGAGAGAGAAACTACTCAACATGGTGCAACTCGACAACAGTATCCAGAAAGACACCAGCCAGAGCGACACCAGTTGCAACGTCAGCAGGGAGTTAAAGGCAAACCCGTCGTCTGCTGCCTGTGCAATAAAGTGGGTCACATCCGTCCCAACTGCCCCCACAAACTCCAACCAATTGGGAAAATCTCTAATATCCCTAGTAACATGTCCCTGAAAGAAGTAGAAAAAGGGATGGCCCCTTATTACTGTCAGAGTCTAATTTCCCTTCAGGAAAATGCTAAAACAACTTAAGTCAAAACCTTTAGAGATACTGGAGCATATTGCTCACTTATAAGAGGGGGAATATTACCCCTTTCAAAGAATACCTCCTTAAATTCCTCTGTTTTGTTGGAAGCATTTGGACGAGCTATATATTCTGTCCCTTTGCATAAAATTTATGTACAGTGCAAATATTACACTGAGTACTTGACTGTGGGTGTATCCGAAGGATTCCCCATGAAAGATGCCATGTTATTACTGGGCAATAACATTACCACTGCTAGTGTATGTCCTGAACTCATAATGATTAATTCTTCTCCGGTGTTGGCCATAACTCGGGCAACATCCCAAGGGTTGTCTGGCGAGAATGTTGACCTATCCTTGGACGACTCCGATCTTGGAATAGCCACGTTGTTTTACGAGGAAAACTGGCCGGGGTCTCGTAGATCAAGTGAACAGACCCAGATCAAGACTTCCTATTCCAAGGTTGCAGGATTGCCAGATATATCTGTTTCCATGCCCGAGGGACTGTCCTTCCGGGAGGAACAACGAAAAGACCCTTCTAATACCTATTGCTGTACATAGTGTATATAGTGTACATACTTCTGTTCTAAATTGGTGAAGGATAATATAAGTCAAAAGTTTTCTGCTGTGTTTATTTTGCTCCTTTTACACCCAGGAAAACAGGCCATCTGGACTCCTGGGTTGTAATAGCAGTGCACTTAGGAGTCTGTGGAGACAAAGAACTTTGTCCTTGGAGGCAAAGAGGGGAATGTATGAGAGTATAGGTTTACCAATGCTCTTATATGGTTGTGAAGCATGGGTGATGAATGTTGCAATGAGGAGAAGGCTGGAGGCAGTGGAGATGTCATGTCTGAGGGCAATGTGTGGTGTGAATATAATGCAGAGAATTTGTAGTTTGGAAGTTAGGAGGAGGTGCGGGATTGCCAAAACGGTTGTCCAGAGGGCTGAGGAAGGGTTGTTGAGGTGGTTCGGACATGTAGAGAGAATGGAGCGAAACAGAATGGCTTCAAGAGTGTATCAGTCTGTAGTGGAAGGAAGGCGGGGTAGGGGTCGGCCTAGAAAAGGTTGGAGCAAGGGGCTTGGACTTCCAGCGGGCATGCGTAAGCGTGTTTGATAGGAGTGAATGGAGACAAATGTTTTTTAATACTTGACATGCTCTTGGAGTGTGAGCGAAGTAACATTTATGAAGGGATTCAGGGAAACTGGCAGGCTGGACTTGAGTCCTGGAGATGGGAAGTACAGTGCCTGCACTCTGAAGGAGGGGTGTTAATGTTGCAGTTTAAAAACTGTAGTGTAAAGCACCCTTCTGGCAAGACAGTGATGGAGTGAATGATGGTGAAAGTTTTTCTTTTTCGGGTCACCATGCCTTGGTGGGAATCGGCCAGTGTGTTAATAAAAAAAAAAAAAAGCAATACTGGCACACACATTGGTACTAGCACAGACAAGGACAGGATGTTCCAGGGAGGGGACACAGAAACAAGAGGCCACAATTGGAAGTTGAAGACACAAATGAGTCAGAGAGATAGTAGGAAGTATTTCTTCAGTCATAGAGTTGTAAGGCAGTGGAATAGCCTAGAAAATGACGTAGTGGAGGCAGGAACCATACACAGTTTTAAGACGAGGTTTGATAAAGCTCATGGAGCGGGGAGAGAGAGGGCCTAGTAGCAACCGGTGAAGAGGCGGGGCCAGGAGCTAGGACTCGACCCCTGCAACCACAAATAGGTGAGTACAAATAGGTGAGTACACAATGGTACTAGCACACACAATGGCACTAGCACACACAATGGTACTGGCACACACAATGGTACTAGCACACACAATGGTATTAGCACACACAATGGTAATAGCACACACAATGGTACTAGCACACACAATGGTACTAGTACAGGTCCTCCATCACAAATCCGGCATCATTGGGACCTGTAGTGTGCTGGATTACTGAGTTTGCCGGATTACAGAGTGGTTAGGTTAGAATACACTTAATAAAATTAACCAACTTGGCTTACACAAAGTTCATTGAACACCAGCAAAAATCGAACATTTCCGCTACTTTGAGCTCAATTTCAAGATACTTTTCGTCATGAAAGCAATCAAAATCATGTCTATTTCTGTAATATATTTTCCATTCTATCAAATGAGTCCAAAAAAATGAGAATACAACCATAAAAACCATACGAAAATATACTGCAAAGAGGCAGCTAATGGCTGAGAAGTGAACCCCCTTATTTATCGTCCGTCTTTTTTATTTTTGGTTTACGTTAAGAAGCATTTTTCCATCATACATTGCCCAAGTTTCAATGAGATAGCCCAACAAACAACTGAGAAAAAAAAATATTTACCAAAAAATCATGTATGGCAAGTGCAAGCCAGGTACTGGAAATAAGTCACTTTGTCTGACTTTTTTGGGTTATCCTAGGTTCTCTATACATACACTGCTATGTATGATAATCTATGTAACTGTATTTGTGTATACCTGAATAAACTTACTTATTTAATTACTTCTAGTCTGTCGACTGAGTACAAGAAACTGCCCATTCACCTATTTCAACCACCCAATAAAGTGGTCAGAAATTGGCAATTTGGTCAATTTCACACAAATTTCAACAGATGCTAATTTCAAAATAGGGTCCAGAATAAACAATGCAGACATTCCTGGCACTAAAATAACATTTTCTCTGTTAATTAGTCATGGCTCCAGGCCCCTCTTATATTACTCTTGCTTACCATTGGAATTTTTATTCACACAAAAAAATAGAAGATTTACTGTTATGCAGACTACTGCATAACAGTATTTATATTAAGAGGACATGGGATACAAGTACCATTCTCCTATCCCCGTCTTGGGGCTTATATTAGAGAAAACGGAGTGTAGCACAGGGCTAACTGTGATATACACTCGTACTGCATCGTAAAACTGGAACAAAAAAGTTATTTCCTCTTCATGGATTATCACACATAGCAGCATGTGTGTAGAGAACCTAGGATAACCCAAAAAAGTCAGACAAAGTGGCTTATTTCTAGTACCTGGCTTAGGTTAGCCATATACGATTTTTGGTAAATATTCGATTCCCAGCCAGGGTAGAAACATTGGGTGTGTTTTTTCACACCTGTTGTCTATGTTCACCCATCAGTAAATAATAAATAAATAATGTCAACCCATATAAATAATGTCAACCCATAAATAATGTCAACCCATTCTTGACTCCGTACTGGAATTTGGACTGGCAGGCGGACAGGTATTGGACGGTGACGTCATATGTTTACTCTTGAGCATCGCTAAAAAATAGAACATTTCCACTACTGTGAGCGCAATTTCAAGGTACTTTTTGTAATGAAAGCAATCAAAATCATATCTATTTCTGTAATATATCTTCCATTTTATCAAATGAGACCGAAAAAACGAGAATATAACCATAAAAAACATACAAAAATATACCACTAAGCAGCCGCTAATGGCTGAGAAGTGAACTCCGCTATTTATGGTCTGATTTCTTTCATTTTTGGCGTACGTTAAGAAGTATCTTTCCGTCATACATTGCCCAAGTTTCAGTAAGATAACCCAACAAACAACTGAGAAAATAATAATAATAGTAGTAATAATAATAATAATATCTTTATTTACCACAAGTACATGTACAAGGTATACAGGCCTAGCTGACATCAGTGACATACTACTATACAGAAAGCTGCTTGTTATGCTAAGTATATCAAGCAAATTTGGTCAGTGTCCCAGGATGCGACCCACACCAGTCAACTAACACCCAGGTACCCATTTACTGATGGGTGAACATAGACAACAGGTGTGAAGAAACACACTCAATGTTTCTACCCTGGCTGGGAATTGAATATTTACCAAAAATCATATATGGCTAACCCAAGCCAGGTACTAGAAATAAGCCACTTTGTCTGACTTTTTTGGGTTATCCTAGGTTCTCTACACACATGCTGCTATGTGTGACATTCTATGAAGAGGAAATAGCTTTGTTGTTTATGGTGCAGTACGAGTGTATATCACAGTTAGCCCTGTGCTACACTCCGTTTTCTCTAATATAAGCCCCCAAGACAGGGATAGGAGAATGGTATTTGTATACCATGTCCTCTTCATACCTCCGTCGAACTGCTCAGTATTATGCCAAATATTATTCATTCTCGAGTATTTAACACGTTTGTGTTATTTATATTGTTTATTATGTCATATTAGATCAATTGTGATAGACAATAAGCTGTAGTGTTGATATTAGCATAATAATAAAGCATATTCTCCTGCTTCATGAGACTGAGCTCATGGCAACCAACAGTGGCTTCAAAGCCACCTTATCTTTAATGGACAATGTACAGTGTAGGTGCTTTACACAACAAAAAGCATTTTTTATTCACTGGAACCATGGCTAGGGCTAAAAGTAAGCAGGTTATAACAATAAATGGAGAAAAAGAAATTAGAATGACTTATGCAGTAAGTAGCACCACCAAACAGTACCAGCAGGTTGGTGTGGCGACCCTGGAAATTTGAAATTATGCTAGCCGAAATTAGTGCCGAATAACTGAAGGAACCGAATAACTGATTGCCTGATTTGTGATGGCGGACCTGTACACACAATGGTACTAGCACACACAATGGCACTAGCACACACGATGGTACTAGCACACACGATGGCACTAGCACACACAATGGTACTAGAACACACAATGGTACTAGAACACACAATGGTATTAGATAATTGCAGTGATGTATAACCCACCACAGAACAGCAGGAGGCCAAGGCAAGAGTATGACGAGAGCAATAGAGTGATAGTTGACACACTGGCTGCAGTGGCCAGAAGAGCTCATGCATGCAGGGCAAAGCTCCTGATCATGGGTGACTTTAACCACAAGGAGATCGACTGGGAGAACTTGGAGCCACATGGGGGCCAAGATACATGGAGGGCTAAGATGATGGAGGTGGTACTGGAAAACTATATGTACCAACACATAAGGGACACTACAAGAGAGAGAGATGAGAGGATGAACCAGCAAGACTGGACTTAGTATTCACCTTGAGTAGTGCAGATATTGAGGACATCACATATGAAAGACCCCTTGGGGCCAGCGATCATGTGGTTTTGAGCTTCGAATACACAGTAGAGCTACAAGTGGAGGGGGAAGCAGGAAGGCCAGGACAAATGAAACCAAACTACAGGAAAGGGGACTACAAAGGAATGAGGAACTTCCTGAATGAGGTTCAGTGGGACAGAGAACTGGCAGGGAAGCCAGTTAATGAGATGATGGAATATGTAGCAACAATGTGCAAGGAGGCTGAGGAGAGGTTTGTACCCAAGGGTAACAGGAATAATGAAAAAGCCAGGATGAGCCCATGGTTCACCCAAAGATGCAAGGAGGCAAAAACCAAGTGTGCTAGGGAATGGAAGAAATATAGAAGGCAAAGGACCCAGGAGAATAAGGAGAGCAGTCGTAGAGCCAGAAATGAATATGCACAGATAAGAAGGGAGGCCCAACGTCAGTATGAAAATGACGTAGCAGCAAAAGCCAAATCTGACCCGAAGCTGTTATACAGCCACATCAGGAAGAAAACAACCGTCAAGGACCAGGTAATCAGGCTAAGGAAGGAAGGAGGAGAGACAACAAGAAATGACCGTGAAGTATGTGAGGAACTCAACAAGAGATTCAAAGAAGTGTTCACAGAGGAGACAGAAGGGGCTCCAGACAGACAGAGAGGTGGGATACACCACCATGTGCTGGACACAGTACACACAACCGAGGAAGAAGTGAAGAGGTTTCTGAGTGAGCTAGATACCTCAAAGGCAATGGGGCCAGATAACATCCCTCCATGGGTCCTGAGAGAGGGAGCAGAGGCACTATGTGTACCCCTAACAACAATTTTCAATACATCTATCGAAACAGGGAGATTGCCTGAGGCATGGAAGACAGCAAATGTGGTCCCAATCTTTAAAAAAGGAGACAGACATGAAGCACTAAACTACAGACCAGTGTCACTGACATGTATAGCATGCAAAATCATGGAAAAGATTGTCAGGAGAAGAATGGTTGAACATCTAGAAAGGAATGATCTCATCACCAGCAGCCAACATGGTTTCAGAGATGGGAAATCCTGTGTCACAAACCTACTGGAGTTCTATGGCATGGTGACAGCAGTAAGACAAGAGAGAGAGAGGGGTGGGTGGATTGCATTTTCTTGGACTGCAAGAAGGCGTTTGACACAGTACCACACAAAAGATTAGTGCAAAAACTGGAGGACCAAGCAGGGATAACAGGGAAGGCACTGCAATGGATCAGGGAATACTTGTCAGGAAGACAGCAGCGAGTAATGGTACGTGGCGAGGTGTCAGAGTGGGCACCTGTGACCAGCGGGGTCCCACAGGGGTCAGTCCTAGGACCAGTGCTTTTTCTGGTATTTGTGAATGACATGACGGAAGGAATAAACTCCGAGGTGTCCCTGTTTGCAGATGACGTGAAGTTGATGAGAAGAGTTCATTCGATCGAAGACCAGGCAGAACTACAAAGGGATCTGGACAGGCTGCAGACCTGGTCCAGCAATTGACTCCTGGAGTTCAATCCCACCAAGTGCAAAGTCATGAGGATTGGGGAAGGGCAAAGAAGACCGCAGACGGAGTACAGTCTAGGGGGTCAGAGACTACAAACATCACTCAAGGAAAAAGATCTTGGGGTGAGTATAACACCAGGCACATCTCCTGAAGCGCACATCAACCAAATAACTGCTGCAGCATATGGGTGCCTGGCAAACCTCAGAACAGCATTCCGACATCTTAATAAGGAATCGTTCAGGACCCTGTACATCATGTACGTTAGGCCCATATTGGAGTATGCGGCACCAGTTTGGAACCCACACCTAGCCAAGCACGTAAAGAAACTAGAGAAAGTGCAAAGGTTTGCAACAAGACTAGTCCCAGAGTTAAGAGGTATGTCTTATGAGGAAAGGTTAAGGGAAATCAACCTGACGACACTGGAGGACAGGAGAGATAGGGGGGACATGATAACGACTTACAAAATACTGAGAGGAATTGACAAGGTGGACAAAGACAGGATGTTCCAGAGACTGGACACAGCAACACGGGGACACAGTTGGAAACTGAAGACACAGATGAATCAAAGGGATGTTAGGAAGTATTTCTTCAGCCACAGAGTAGTCAGGAAGTGGAATAGTTTGGGAAGCGATGTAGTGGAGGCAGGATCCATACATAGCTTTAAGCAGAGGTACGATAAAGCTCATGGTTCAGGGAGAGTGACCTAGTAGCAACCAGTGAAGAGGCGGGGCCAGGAGCTTGGACTCGACCCCTGCAACCTCAACTAGGTGAGTAACTAGGTGAGTACACAGTGTAAAAGATGAATGCAACAGTAAAGCCTCAGTTTAATGAACTTTAGAAGTACCAGACAAAATTCACTTTGTCAACCAATCCAGAAACAACCAAGTCTGTTAGTTACAGAACTGTCCATTATTGTTTTCTCTTCTGTATCCTCTACAATCATCATTACCAGCCACCTGCTCTTCCCTATTAGTCCATTCAATCAAGGGTTTACTGTACATATAATGGTTCCTTTCACTTTGTGCAGGTTCATTTTGTGTGATCTGGTTATTATGGGATTTCCTACAACTATTGATATTTTCAAATCTGCAATATAGATGCAGTATTCACCACATGTAACAGGATCACAAAACAAGTTAAAAATTCTTCTTATACAAAATTAATTAAAATGCCGAATTTATGGTCTATTTTATAGCATTTATGGTTGTATTCTCGTTTTCTTGGTCTCATTTGATAGAATGGAAAACATATTATAGAAATACAGGTGATTTTGAGTGATTTTACTATAAAAAAAACTTGCAAATGGAGCTCAAAGTAGGGGAAATGTTTGATTTTTGCCGATGTTCAAAAGTAAACAAATGATGTCATTGTCCAATCAATGTCCAACTAGCCATTCTGATATGCAGTCATGAATGGGTTGATGTTATTTATACAATTATTATAGTATTGCAGTAGTCTGCATAACAGTAAATCTTCTATTTTTTTGTTTGAATAAAAATTCAAAATAGAAAGCAAGAGTAATGTCAGAGGGGCCTGGAGATGTGACTGATGAACAAAGAAAATGCTATTTTAGAGCCAGGAATGTCTGCATTGTTCATTCTGGACCTTATTTTGAAATTGTCATATTTTTTAATTTTTGTGAAATTGGCCAAATTGCAAATTTCTGACCACATTATTGGGTAGTTGAAATCGGTAAATGGGCAGTTTCTTGAACTCAATCGATAGAAAACATGGAGTTCTAAAGAAATAGCTATGAGTTTGGTCGACTGGAACAATGGAATTTGCCAAAAGTAGGGCTCAAAGTGAGCGAAATCGCTGATTTGTAAATATCTCTGAGGTCACTAGCTTCGCGAGTGCGTAATTCCATCAGTTTTCCATCAAATTTCATTTTTTTTGGTATCATTACAATCGGGAAAAGATTCTTTATCATTTCATAATAAAACATAATTTTTTTTTTTAAATTTTGTGACACCAGGAGACATCTCAGGATTGGGGGTTGTGACAGTCAAGGGGTTAAGTACTGACAGCCTGATTGAGAATAGTACAGCTGCCAAGGACCTGCAGTGCATCTAATTCATAAAGTCAAAGACACCTGTACTCTAAATAAATTTAATAAATATATAAATGTCATGTCTGAGGGCAATATGCAGTGTGAATATAATAGAGAGAATTATTACTCTCATGCAAGATTTCAGGTACGTCTTGCTACTTCTACTTACACTTAGGTCACACTACACATACATATACAAACATATATATACACACCCCTCTGGGTTTTCTGTTATTTTCTTTCTAGTTCTTATTCTTGTTTTTTTCCTTTTATCTCCATGGCGAAGTGGAACAGAATTCTTCTTCCATAAGCAATGCGTGTTGTACGAGGCGACTAAAATGCCGGGGGCAAGGGGCTAGTAACCCCTTCTCTTGTATAAATTACTAAATTTAAAAAGAGAAACTTCCATTTTTCTTTTTGGGCCACCCTGCCTTGGTGGGATATGGCCAGTTTGTTGAAAAAAAAAAAAATTGTACTCTGGAGATTAAGCAAGAGAAAGACTCGCCTTGGCAAGTCATAGCAGTTCTCCTCCTACTTATTCAGTCTCCCTACGATCCCCGTTGGGGAGGGGAACTTATACCATAATAATCTTTATTTACTACAAGTACATGTACATGGTATACAGTCCTAGCTGACAACAATGACATACTACTATATAGAAAGCCACTTGTTATGCTGAGCATCTCGGGCAAATTAGGTCAGTGTCCCAGGATGCGACCCACACCAGTCGACTAACACCCAGGTACCCATTTTACTGATGGGAACATAGACAACAGGTGGAAAGAAACACGCCCAATGTTTCTACTCTGGCTGGGAATCGAACCCAGGCCCTCACCATGTGAAGCGAGAGCATTAACCACCAGGCCACCAGAGCCCCATTGTCTTCATCCTTGACTTGCACCATGATGAGCTATGCAAATCATGTCAAGATCAAACCAAACAGTAGTACTGTTGATGATTCATCGAAGCTTGCTCTTGCAACCACCATTCAGGGTGGGTTGCAAGTGAAGTTCAATGCTATTCTTACACTAAAGGAAGCCTTCACTGTTGTGTGTCACAATGATGCTGAAGCTGAGAAGCTACTTACTACTGAAGCCACCACCACTCTTACTGCTCGAGGATTTACTGCCATGTCCTCTCCTGCTCTCAGGGCAAGATCAGTATTCCTCAAAAAATTAGATAAGCTTCTCGCCTCGCAACCAATTTCTGAACTCAAGACATCTATTGAAACTCAAAACTCATGGGCCACTGTTGACAGCATCACAAAAATCCCAAATGCTTCATCCATGCTCAAAGTCACCTTCACTGATGTGAACATGGCAGCCACTGGTCTGAGTGACAGTCTTGCTGTTTACTATTACTTCGTCAGCCCCACTTACATCGTCACTCCTCCAGTGTGTGACCTAACAAAGATCCACTACTGTCTGCTATATGCTCATATGCAGAACGTGGCAGATACCTGGCTCCTTCAACACCACCATCAACGAGGTATTTGCCTTGAACAACATGCCATCGTTTGTATTTCCAGTCTCTCCACCTTCGGCCAATATTCTCAAATTCACGAAAGACTTAGTCACCACCTCTGCTTCTACTTCTTCAGTAACTCCACCAACTAGTGACGTCACTCCAACAACAACCAATTCAATTCAATTCAAGTTTATTCTCTGTAAGTGTTACAATGTGGGGTTTACAGGTTTTGAGTATTGTGTGGTTTACATGTTATAAAATACTAATTACAGAGGGGGCCACTAGGACACCTAGCATGGCTAGGCATTTCGGGCAGACTTAGATTAATTCTTAACATTAAATCCTTACAGATTATGGTATTAAGGCTAAGTGACTACATCATAATTTGTGAGTTTAGCAATGTGAATGCTTTTGTTTTGGCACAATACAAAGTGTCTATATTGGAGTATCATAGGCAAACTTATGACTAGTTAGGATTTATTATTTTAAGATTAAGATTAGTATTTCTGGGTTTATAGTCAGTGGGTGAGTGAGTGTAATTGTGAACCACCAGGTGGTTATCATGTAGTTAGTTGTCGGGGTGGATCAGGGAGATAAGATGTTTTCTAACTGTGGTTTTGAAAGTGATGAATGTGTCTGCAGTTCTAGAGTTCTCAGGTAGGGTGTTCCATATTTTAGCTCCTTTGCAATACATTGAATTTTTGTAAAGGTTTAGTCGAACACGGGGAATGTCATAGAGATGTTTGTGCCTGGTGTTATGCCTGTGGATCCTGTCACAACTATCAAGAAAGCATTTTAGGTCAAGGTTAATATTGGAATTTAAGGTCCTGTAGATATAGATTGCACAGTAGTAAGTGTGGATGTTCTGAACAGGGAGTAAGTTTAGATCTATGAAGAGTGGGGGGATGTGTTGCCAGGGATGGGATTTAGTGATTATTCTTACTGAGGCTTTTTGTTGGGTTATTAATGGCTTTAGGTGTGTTGCTGCAGTTGAACCCCAAGCACAGATAGCATAGGTGAGGTATGGATATATCATTGAATGGTATAGTGTGAGAAGGGCAGTTTGCGGCACGTATTATCGTATCTTGGAGAGGATTCCCACCGTTTTCGATACTTTTTTTGTTATGTGTTGGATATGGGTGCTGAAATTTAGGTTGTTGTCGAGGTATACGCCAAGGAATTTGCCCTCATTATGTCTGGCAATTAGAGTGTTGTCGATCTTAATGTTAAGTTGCGCAACACCTGCTCCAATGAGAAGCCTCTACTACCATCACTCCCCATGGACACCCACCAATCAGAGACCTTCTTGCCACCAGCAACATCTTCCTCCTCATCTACTGACACCGACGTCGAATCTTCACCTCTACCTTCATCACCACCTGCTAAGAGGGCTAAACCCACGCCAACAACACCATCTTATGACTCTCAATTCAATACAACTGATGATGATGCAGATTCTTATTTTAAATGGAGTAGAATTACTTTCTACACCACAGCTCAACAGGGTCATGAAATGCAGCTCTCTGAATTGCACAAGCAACTTTCCAACATGACTCAAGTATACCACCGATCCTTCTTTCAGCTGTGGTGGTTTCATTCCACTTCCAACTCTCCTAGATGCCATTCAAGATCACTCTCAGAATCCCCACAAGAAACACTTGAAGACACGCCTCATGATCCTCCCGATCCAACGATTTAAATGTCTTGAAAATGGATCCGACATCAGCAAGCTTGAAGTTATTGTAAAACATCACAACTTGAAGTAAACACCTAACTCCACAACTGACCAATCATCATGCAGCTCCTCCCTTGCCACTGACAGCCACCTACCACCAGCAAGTCTAAGTTTTCTCCCATCATGCAAGATGCAGTCAGCCTCTGCAGTATTCCAGTGCCTTCTATGTCATCCTTGTCAGTGTTTTCAAGGCTTAGTGGTTGGGTCTAGTCCCAACTCTTCTCCCTTCGACTCGAGACATTCCTCTCACCATCTATTCTTTGCCCTGTCCCCACTTGCCCCTCGCCCCTTGTGGGTCCTTACCTGAGAGTCGTTGTTGTTGTTGTTGCTATTATTTTTTTTTTTTTTTTATTATCACACCGGCCGATTCCCACCAAGGCAGGGTGGCCCGAAAAAGAAAAACTTTCACCATCATTCACTCCATCACTGTCTTGCCAGAAGGGTGCTTTACACTACAGTTTTTAAACTGCAACATTAACACCCCTCCTTCAGAGTGCAGGCACTGTACTTCCCATCTCCAGGACTCAAGTCCGGCCTGCCGGTTTCCCTGAATCCCTTCATAAATGTTACTTTGCTCACACTCCAACAGCACGTCAAGTATTAAAAACCATTTGTCTCCATTCACTCCTATCAAACACGCTCACGCATGCCTGCTGGAAGTCCAAGCCCCTCGCACACAAAACCTCCTTTACCCCCTCCCTCCAACCCTTCCTAGGCCGACCCCTACCCCGCCTTCCTTCCACTACAGACTGATACACTCTTGAAGTCATTCTGTTTCGCTCCATTCTCTCTACATGTCCGAACCACCTCAACAACCCTTCCTCAGCCCTCTGGACGACAGTTTTGGTAATCCCGCACCTCCTCCTAACTTCCAAACTACGAATTCTCTGCATTATATTGGAGATTAAGAGGTGTGAGATTACTAAGAGTATTATCCAGAGGGCTGAAAAGGGGTTACTGAGGTGGTTTGGACATTCAGAGATGATGGAACAAAATAAGATGACTTGGAGGGTGTATAAATCTGTATGTGAGGTAAGAAGGGGTAGGAATTGGCCTAGCAAAGGTTGGAGGAAGGGGGTAAAGGAGGTTTCGTGTGCAAGGCGCTTGGACATCTAAGAGTGTATAAGTGTGTTAGATAGGAGCGGAGGCAAATGGTTTTTATGAGCAAGATAACATTAATAAAAGGATTCGGGGAAACTGGTTAGCCAGACTTCAGTCCTGAAGGTGGAAAGTACAGTGCTTGTGCAATGAAGGAGAGGTAGCAATATTGCAGGTTAAAGGGGCATCTGAACTGTAGTATCAATGTGCCTCTAGCACAGTGGAAGATGGCTGATGTATGCATAAATACAGATTCAAGCCTCCACATTCTCCAACACTCCACCAACACTGCTCCTGTTCCCTGACTAACATATTCACTGCCAAACGCTATTCAACGTTCCACCACACACTGCTTCAGATATTTCTATAATCCCAGGATCTCTATGAACCAAAGCCAAAGCATACAAAAGTTTCCCTACACAATAAAAACAAGTTGGTAGCTGAATCATACTTTAGTAGTCATCCAAATGGCATGCTGAAGAAGAGTTGGTGGTGTTGTTGTGGCACTGGGCGGCACAAAAGTCTGTTCTGGTGAGAGCCGCAAGAATGCAGTGCCACCGGGAGAATGCACCAGAAGGCGCCCATGATGAAGCACAAGGATGCGGCTGCTATGAACAAGTTCACTGCTGATCTGTACAGTCAAAAAAATTATGAATATATCAAATGATGTACAACTGTAGAATAAAAAAAATTGAATGAACAAGAAATAAAAAGGCTGAGAGAAGTAGATCATCTGTACTGTGATTTATAAGTCATCACATGACCACTGGAGAAGCACACGTGAACAAGTATGGTATAGTGAAAGATTTTGTTACTATTAAGTGTTATTAACAACTATGTTGTCAAGGAAATATCTAACAAAAGGATGGTATATTGTTAGCACTAAGTGAATCAAAGATATACCTAACAGCAATATATATAGCAAGTATGTGTTCAGTGTGAAGCAAAATATAAATAAAAGCTGTCAATGAATGGGAAAATTTTACAAAGAAGTCAATAATTATGTTTTATTTTGCACCCTAATAAATATTATAGAGAAAAAAATCAGTTTTTCTGTTATTTCTTCATTATTTAACCCTTTCAGGGTCCAGAGGCCAAATTTCAAAGTGCACACCAGGGTCCAAGAATTTTTTTTCTTATGAAATGGTAGAGAATATTTTTCTGAAGGTAATACAACAAAAAGCACAAAATTTGATGGAAAATTGACGAAATTATGTTCTTGCAAATTTTGATGCGTCGGCGATATTTACATATCGGCAATTTTGCCGACTTTGACTCCCATTTTAGGCCAATTACAGTATTCCAGTCAACCAAATTCTTAGCTATTTCACTAGTATTACTTCTATTCTATCGATTGAGCACAAGAAATACTCAAGTCAACTGTTTCAACAACAAAATAAAGTGACCGGAAATTGGTAATTTGGCCAATTTAATGCAAAGTTCAAAATATTCCAATTTCAAAATAGGGTCCAGAATAAACAATGCAGGCATTCCTGGCACTAAACTAACATTTCCTCTGTTCATAAGTTATGTTTTAGGCTTTACAAGTGAATTCCATTTTGATTTTTTATTCACATAATGAATTTTTATTCAAACCAAAAAATAGAAGATTTACTGTTATGCAATACTGTAATAATTGTACAGATAATATCACCACATTTGTAAATGTATATTAGACCCACCAGCTGTCATGTATTAAACTTGTGAGGTCATCTGCTTACTCTTGAACATCGGCAAAAATTTAACATTTCTGCTACTTTGAGCTCAGTTTCAAGTCATTTTCAGTAATAAAACCATTCAAAATCATCTTTATTACCATAGTATATCTTCCATTCTATCAACTGAGACCAAGAAATTGCAAATACAACTATAAAAAACATGAAAAAGCATTGCAAAGTCGCTGTTTTAATCGAAAATTATGGTGTCAGTTTTTTTCTCTCATTATGCACTGTGTGCTGCAGGATTTGTTTTATGTGGTGCACACATCACATAGATATGTGGGCCTCATATCTAGGCCCAAATTTACTGCTCACAGCTTATCAGAGTGAGCTGAGCTCATGGCGTAGATCTACGGTTTGGACCCTGAATGTAAAGCCGTGGATCTATGGCACAAACCCTGAAAAGGTTAATATCCATGTCTAATTTACATTACCTTGTAAATCACTTAGAGTAGCTCCAACGCCTTCATTACTAATACCATATGATCAACTCTACCCCATGTAGCATTAACAATTCCTTTGATATACAGGTCAGCCATCACTAATCCAGCAATTGGTTATCCGGTTCCATTGGTAATCCGGCACTAATTTCGGCTAGAATAATTTCAAATTTCATCATTATACTGACTCAAATTGTGCAGATGGTTGTAAATCCACAGCAGCAAGCCAGTGGAGGAGAAAGCAGTGATGAAAATAAGGAACCTGTACAAGAAAGTCTCTCTATTGATAAGTTAATTAAGTGTATTCTAACCTAACCACTCTGTAATCCAGCAAACTCACTAAACCGGCACACTACAAGTCCCAATGATGCTGGACTAGTGATAGCCGACCTGTATTTGCAACTCACGTTATTTATGTGTATATTGTGAAGATAACTAAAGTAGGATGACTTGGAGGGTGTATAAATCTGGAATGGAGGAAAGAAGGCATTGGGGTCATCCTTGGAAAGGTTAAGAGGGTGTAAAGGAGGTTTTAAATGTGAGGAACTTGGACATCCAACAAGCATGTGTGAGCATGTTAACCCTTTCAGGGTCCACAGGCCCTCTCAGAGACTTGTTCTCAGGGTCCCCCAAATTTCAAAAAAAAATAAAAAAAAAAAAAAAAAAAAAAAAAAAAAAAAAAAAAAAAAAAAAAAAAAAAATTCTTATGAAAAGATAGTTTTTTTTTTCTAAACATTATAGGCTAAACAAAATTTTTTTACCATCAATATTTACCAAAATATGGAGGCGTGAAGTTGACAGAAAATGCCCGGTATACCTGGAGTTTACCTGGAGAGAGTTCCGGGGGTCAACGCCCCCGCGGCCCGGTCTGTGACCAGGCCTCCTGGTGGATCAGAGCCTGATCAACCAGGCTGTTGCTGCTGGCTGCACGCAAACCAACGTACGAGCCACAGCTCGGCTGGTCAGGAATCGACTTTAGGTGCTTGTCCAGTGCCAGCTTGAAGACTGCCAGGGGTCTGTTGGTAATCCCCCTTATGTATGCTGGGAGGCAGTTGAACAGTCTCGGGCCCCTGGCACTTATTGTATGGTCTCTTAACGTGCTAGTGACACCCCTGCTTTTCATTGGGGGGATGTTGCATCGTCTGCCAAGTCTTTTGCTTTCGTAGGGAGTGATTTTCGTGTGCAAGTTCGGTACTAGTCCCTCTAGGATTTTCCAGGTGTATATAATCATGTATCTCTCCCGCCTGCGTTCCAGGGAATACAGGTTCAGGAACCTCAAGCGCTCCCAGTAATTGAGGTGTTTTATCTCCGTTATGCGCGCTGTGAAGGTTCTCTGTACATTTTCTAGGTCAGCAATTTCACCTACCTTGAAAGGTGCTGTTAGTGTGCAGCAATATTCCAGCCTAGATAGAACAAGTGACCTGAAGAGTGTCATCATGGGCTTGGCCTCCCTAGTTTTGAAGGTTCTCATTATCCATCCTGTCATTTTTCTAGCAGATGCCGACTGCCGTCACCCGGTATTATTTTTTTTTTTGTTTTTTTAGGTACTATTTTCTATTAATTTTTATATTTTTTTTCCAAGTAACTTTTACAGCCTGTTTAGTTTAATATGTTTATTATGCACCCCATACCCATCCTGTGGGCGGTAGTCAAAAGATTACAGAGGTACATAATGGGTCCAGGGACTGGGCCTCAAAGTTTTGATGGCTGAGCAAGTTACAGAGGTAATGAATTCACAATTTACAAAGGTAATGAACTCCAGGTAGGTCTAGTCACAATCATGACAAGTTACAAAGGTATTTACAGATTATAGAGGTACACAATGGGTCCAGGGACTGGGCCCCAAAGTTTTGATGGCTGAACTAGGTACAAGGTAATGAACTCACAAGTTACAAAGGTAATGAGCTCACAAGTTACAAAGGTAATGAATACTGTAAGAATGGTTACTTGCATTTATACATGGCTACAATCAAGAACAAATTTTAGAGTAATGAGCAATTCACACTTCCACACCCGGTCACAACTGTATTGAGTTATTGGTGCAAATATTGATTGTTGAGTCACACACACACACACACACACACACATGAGGAACTTCCTTCAAGACATTCAGTGGGAGAGGGAACTGACAGGAAAACCAGTACAAGAAATGATGGACTATGTAGCAACAAAATGCAAGGAGGCAGAGGAGAGGTTTGTTCCCAAGGGAAACAGAAATAATGGGAAGAACAGAACGAGTCCTTGGTTCACCCAAAGGTGTAGGGAGGCAAAAACTAGGTGTACTAGAGAATGGAAAAGGTACAGAAGACAGAGAACTCAGGAGAATAGAGAAATCAGCCGAAGAGCCAGAAACGAATATGCACAGATAAGAAGGGAGGCTCAGAGACAATATGAAAATGACATAGCATCAAAAGTAAAGACTGACCCAAAGCTGTTGTACAGCCACATCAGGAGGAAAACAACAGTCAAGGACCAGGTAATCAGACTGAGGAAGGGTGATGGGGAATTCACAAGAAACGACCGAGAGGTATGTCAGGAGCTCAACACAAGATTTAAAGAGGTATTTACAGTGGAAACCAGTAGGACTCCAAGAAATCAGAACAGGGGGGCACACCAGCAAGTGCTGGATGAGGTACATATAACCAAGGAGGAGGTGAAGAAGCTGCTATGCGAACTTGACACCTCAAAGGCGGTGGGACCAGACAACATCTCTCCATGGGTCCTTAAAGAGGGAGCAGAGATATTGTGTGAGCCATTAACAAAGATCTTCAACACATCATTTGAAACTGGGCAACTCCCTGAGGTATGGAAAATGGCAAATGTAGTCCCAATTTTTAAAAAGGGAGACAGACATGAGGCACTAAACTACAGACCTGTATCTCTAACGTGTATAGTATGCAAGGTCATGGAGAAGATCATCAGGAGGAGAGTGGTGGGGCACCTGGAAAGAAACAAGTGTATAATTGACAACCAGCATGGTTTCAGGGAAGGAAAATCCTGTGTCACAAACCTACTAGAGTTTTATGACAAGGTGACAGAAGTAAGACAAGAGAGAGAGGGGTGGATCGACTGCGTATTTTTGGACTGCAAGAAGGCTTTCGACACAGTTCCTCACAAGAGGTTACTGCAAAAGCTAGAGGACCAGGCACACATAACAGGAAAGGCACTGCAATGGATCAGAGAATACCTGACAGGGAGGAAACAACGAGTCATGGTACGCGACGAGGTGTCAGAGTGGGCGCCTGTGACAAGCGGGGTCCCACAGGGGTCAGTCCTAGGACCTGTGCTGTTCTTGGTATACGTGAACGACATAACGGAAGGGATAGACTCAGAAGTGTCCTTGTTTGCAGACGATGTGAAGTTAATGAGAAGAATCGAATCGGACGAGGATCAGGCAGGACTACAAAGAGATCTGGACAGGCTACAAGCCTGGTCCAGCAACTGGCTCCTTGAATTTAACCCTGCCAAATGCAAAGTCATGAAGATTGGGGAAGGGCAAAGAAGACCGCAGACACAATATAGTTTAGATGGCCAAAGACTGCAAACCTCACTAAAGGAAAAAGATCTGGGGGTGAGTATAACACCGAGCATATCTCCTGAGGCGCACATCAATCAGATAACTGCTGCAGCATACGGGCGCCTGGCAAACCTACGGATAGCGTTCCGATACCTCAGTAAGGATTCGTTTAAGACTCTGTACACCATCTACGTCAGGCCCATACTGGAGTATGCAGCACCAGTTTGGAATCCACACCTAGTCAAGCACGTCAAGAAATTAGAGAAAGTGCAAAGGTTTGCAACAAGACTAGTCCCAGAGCTACGGGGATTGTCCTATGAAGAAAGGTTGAGGGAAATCGGCCTGACGACACTGGAGGCCAGGAGGGTCAGGGGAGACATGATAACGACATATAAAATACTGCGCGGAATAGACGAGGTGGACAAAGACGGGATGTTCCAGAGATGGGACACAGACACAAGAGGTCACAATTGGAAGTTGAAGACTCAGATGAATCAAAGGGATGTTAGGAAGTATTTCTTCAGTCATAGAGTAGTCAGGCCGTGGAATAGCCTAGAAAGTGATGTGGTGGAGGCAGGAACCATACATAGTTTTAAGGCGAGGTATGATAGAGCTCATGGGGCAGGGAGAGAGAGGACCTAGTAGCAATCAGCGAAGAGGCGGGGCCAGGAGCTGTGACTCGACCCCTGCAACCACAAATAGGTGAGTACAAATAGGTGAGTACACACACACACACACACACACACACAAACTCATACACACACACACTCATACACACACACACACACACACACACACACACACACACACACACACACTCATACACATACGCACACACAAACACACACAAACACACACACGCACACACACACACACGCAGGAGCTTGGACTCGACCCCTGCAATCTCAACTAGGTGAGTACACACACACACACACACACACACACACACGTGGTAATGCTTTATTTACAGCTAGCAAAGTCAGGGTATTTCTCGAGAATGGTCTGTAATATACCACTGTGGATAAAATACTTAGCAATTTCTTGAACACTTCTGAGTGAGTTGTTTCTTAATTCATTAATTTTATCGCACTCCAGTACATAATGATGCAGGGTGTGACAATAGTCCATCTGGCAAAGTTTACATTTCGTTTGGTCTACATCTGGTGGTGGTGATTTAACCTGCCAAAGATACTTGTAACCCAGCTGGAGCCGGGCAGTAGTGACATCCAAGAGTCTGCTTATTTTGTTGGATGCACCATAGACATGTGGCTCCTCCTGCATGATAGAATGATGATAGATGGACTCACTGGTGTCAATCTCCCTGAGCCTTAAGTCCATAAAATTCAGTTGAAGTTCTTTTCGTATTATTGTTCTCAAACTACTACCTGACAAGCCAAGATTGTAATCTACTCCCTCTTTGAAAGCATACAGCTTAGCCAATTTATCAGTTCTATCATGCATCTGAAGACCAATGTGAGATGGAATCCACAGCATGTGCACTCTGACTCCACTGTCCACAATCCTACCATACCTGTGTCTGGATTCTGACACAAGCATGCCATAATTTATGCTTAATGAGTTGAGAGCATTTATGGATGACAGAGAATCAGTCACAATTAAACTGTCAATCTTTGATACATAGATGCATTTCAGTGCAAGGAGTATGGCAAACAGTTCTGTCTGAAGGGTAGAGGCCCAATTATTGATGCGTGCTCCAATTTCTTTAAGAGAGCCATCACTCTGTACGACAACAGCAGCACTACCAGCTGCACCAGTGGATTGGTGAACAGAACCATCAGCGTAAATAATTTGCGAGAGTGTGTGCTGTGTGACTAAGTTATCAATACAGCTTAAGGCCTCATGTTTGGCTTCAAGGCAAAGTTTTGGTTGTGATTTAAGAAGTAGTTTGGGGGGAAATGGAGGAATGGTAGTTTGGAATAGGGTAATATTCCATGGAGCGGAGAAGTGCCACTGTTGCCTTACTTGACATAGATCATGTATCTGATTCATGCGGAGGTCGGTTCCAGTTTTTTCGATCCATCTAGCGGAGTGTTCACCAGTGCTGAGGAAAGTTTGGAGGGCTTCTGTGCAGGGGTTTGAATGAGCTTGCCTGAGCATATTAACCCCAATTAGGATATTTCTTTCAGTAACACGATCTCTGATGCTTGGAATATCAAGTTCTTTTTGCATATTTAAAATTTTGGCAGTACGAGGACATCCTAAAATGATCCTCATTGCTTCGTTCTGCAGTTTTTCCAGCCCTCCAAGCTTCCAGTCAGACACAAGAGCAAGTAGTGGCGCAGCATAATCAACCAATGATCTAATATAAGCAAGATACATCATTTTCACAATTTTAACATTAGCACCATACCTGGGGTGAAGCCCTGCCACAACTCTAAGTGCTCTTAGTCTTTCTTTGTATTGGCGACAAAGTCTTGTTACAACAGGTCCAAGTAGTGGAACCTCAAAGCCTAGATACCTGTATCTGCTTACATATTCTAGAAGAGACCCATCATGCAATTGGATCTGACGAACTGTGCCTCTCTGTCGAGGAGGACGCCTATTGAGTATCTTTGTTTTATCAGTAGAGATTATCAACCCCAGGTCCTGACACGAGGCTAGTACATGATTAAGAATGTTTTGGGTGTTGGAGAATCCGGTGGTGTGAATCATTATGTCATCAGCAAAACTAATCACATAATGATGGGGCTGACTAGGCATAGCATTAAGTAATGCATTAATTAGAATATTGAACAGTGTGGGACTGAGCACACCTCCCTGTGGGGTTCCTAATTCAAAGTCTTTAGTTACACTTCTATGTCCCTGGAACAACACAGACGATTTTCTGTTGGACAGGTAACCTTTAATCCAGCGGAGAAGCCATCCTCCAACATCCATTCTGGCAAGTTCACTAATGATTACATGTCGGTTGGCTACATCGAAAGCGGATTTAAGGTCAAGGAAGGTAGTGTATGAGCTGTCAGTGTGCAGGGTGAGAAAGGTGGCTATGCAATGATGCACGCTCCTTCCATGCATGAAACCATGTAACCGGGGAGACAAAAATTGTTTGATTCTGTACATGAGACGATTAATTATTATTATTATAATCAAAAAGAAGTGCTAAGCCACAAGGGCTATACAGCGCTGCAGGGTAGGGAAGGAAGCAAGGGAATTGGATGGCAGAAGGGAGGGGGGATGATCAGCAGGTTACAGAAAACAGCGGGGCAGGGGATAGTACGGGGGTAGAGGGTAGCAAGAGATTGAAGTAGAAAGGGCTGAAGGTATCAGAATTTGTGAAGTAAGTCAGTCGTTGTCAAAAAGTCAATGAGAGAGTCCGGATGAAAGGTGGGCCCATCAGCGAGAAGGGAAGGTAAAGAGAGAGCAGCGGAGCGAAGACGACGACAGAGGTAAATTCTGCGTGCTCGTTGATAAAGTGGGCAGTCCAACAGAATGTGGCTGACTGATAATGGAGCTTGGCAATTCTCACAGAGAGGAGCAAGACGCCTCTCCATGAGATATCCATGAGTAAGACGAGTATGGCCAATGCGAAGACGGGAGAGAGTAGTCTCCCAACCTCGACACTGGTGATAAGAAGACGGCCAGTAACCTATACTCGGTTTAATAGACTGAAGTTTGTTGCCGAGCATAGTAGACCAACGTTGTTGCCAACGGGTGTGAAGGTGGGAAGATATTACAGCAAAATAGTCCGTAAATGGAATACCTCTATAAGAAACTGGTAGGTCATGTACTGCTGACCGCGCAGCAGTGTCTGCCTGTTCATTGCCCTGTACGTCAACATGACCAGGGACCCAACAAAAAACAATATCTTTATGCTTGGTAAAGATGCGGCGTAACCAAAGTTGGATACGGAGGACTAAGGGGTGAGGTGTATCAAATTTTTGTATAGCCTGTAAAGCACTAAGGGAGTCTGAGACAACCACAAATGATGACACAGGCATAGATGCAATACGGATAAGTGCTGTAAGGATGGCATATAATTCAGCAGTAAAAATACTAGCCGAAGATAGTAAATGCCCTTGTACGACTCTGTCCGGAAACACTGCTGCGAATCCTACGCCGTCAGAAGACTTAGAGCCATCTGTGTACACAGCAATGGCATGAGAATGAGAGTGAAAGTGGTCAAGAAAAAGAGAGCGGGAAGCGACCGTAGACAGTTGGGCTTTCGAGCAAGGGAGGGAGAAAGAACAGACTCGAACAGCTGGAACTTCCCAGGGGGGCAGGGAAAAGTGAGATGCTACATGTACATAGAAAGGTGGTAGTTGAAGAGAAGACAAGAGCGAATGAAGGCGAAGAGAGAAGGGACGGAGTAAACAGGGGCGGCGAACAAATAAAGAATGTCTACTAATATCAGTGACCATTCTATAAATGGAAGGATTGCGGAGATCATGAGAGCGTACATAGTAGCGCAGGCAATGGGCATCACGGCGATCGGATAAGGATGGAACGTTCGCTTCTGCATAGAGGCTCTCGACAGGGGAAGAGCGGAAAGCACCAAGGCATAAACGTAATCCTTGGTGATGAATGGGGTTAAGGCTAGAGAGAGTAGCAGGAGATGCCGCTGAATAGATCTGGTCACCATAATCAAGTTTCGATAAAATAAGGGTGGAATGTAGGCGAAGGAGGGTTCGACGATCAGCTCCCCACGAAAGATGAGCAAGGGTTTTAAGAAGGTTGAGCCGGCTGTGACAAGTTGCCTTCAGAGAGGTAATGTGAGGTTTCCAGGATAACCTACGATCAAAGAGGAGGCCCAGAAACTTGACTATCACGTTCAGGGATACGGGAGCCATAGAGGTACAAAGGATGATCGGAGATGACAGAGCGTCTAGTGAAAGTGATTTGGTGGGTTTTAGTGCTGGAAAATTTAAACCCACGTGTGGTGGCCCAATTGGAAACACGGTCGACTGCATGTTGGAGAGAAACTGTAAGGAGGTGACAGTCAGCGCCTGCACAGGCAATAGCGAAGTCATCAACATAGAGTGATGACCAAATATTTGATGGAAGACTAGAGGCCAAATCATTAATAGCAAGGAGAAAAAGTGTTGTGCTCAGAACACATCCCTGGGGGACACCTTCAGCTTGGATAAAGTCCGGGGAGAGCACATTATTAACCCGAACACGGAAATGCCTGTCAGTTAAAAAGTTCTTAAGGAAGGATGGTAGATTGCCTCGAAGGCCTAAGGAGTGGGCTTGGGCTAAAATATTATACCTCCAAGTTGTGTCATATGCCTTCTCAAGGTCAAAAAATATGGCAATAACTGAGTGGTTATTCGCAAAGGCATTACGAACATACGTATCCAAGCGTAGTAAGGGGTCTATGGTAGAACGTCCCTTACGAAAGCCATATTGACGAGTGGAGAGACTGTTGTGTGTCTCTAAATACCACACTAAACGTCTATTTACTAGGCGTTCCATTACTTTGCAAACTGCACTGGTAAGAGCAATGGGACGATAGTGGGAGGTTTCATGTCCCGTAGTGCCTGGTTTGCGGAAAGGGAGAACAATGGCGGATTTCCACAGCTGTGGAAGAACTCCTTGTGACCAAATAAGATTGTAAAGGCGTAATAGGACTGCAAGGGCTGACTGATGTAAATGTTGTAGCATACGAATATGAATGTCGTCGGGCCCAGCTGCCGATGATCGACAAGCTGAGAGTGTTGCCTCCAGTTCTTGAAGTGTAAAAGGCACATTATACTGTTCTTCTCTGAGAGAAGAAAAGTCCAAGGGTGCTAACTCTCTGGCAGACTTTGAGGAAAGAAATGAGGGGCATAGATGGAGTCCCTGAGAAATACGGACCAGATGATTGCCAATTTCATTGGCAACATCTAGTGGGTTTGCTATATCAACACCGGCAACCCGCAGAACAGGAGCCGGGTCAGGAGAATATTTACCACTCAGTTTTCGTACTTTTTTCCAGACTGCACTCATAGAGGAAGCAGAGGTGATGGTGGAGACATAATCTCGCCAGCAAGTGCGTTTAGCGTCACGGATGACACGGCGAGCGATCGCACGCTTCTGTTTAAAATCAAGGAGTCGCTCTGTGGTTCTATTGTACCGGTACCTGCCCCATGCAGCGCGTTTCAAACGTACTGCACGAGCACAAGCAGGAGACCACCAAGGCACGCATTTCTGAGAATGCCTGCCCGAAGTTTGGGGTATAGAATGAGAAGCTGCGGTGAAAACGGAGGACGAGAAGAGGTGTAAAAGCTCATCGATGGAGGACGAAGAAGGAACCTCTTTAAAAACAGTTAGGTGTGAGTAAAGGTTCCAATTTGCCCGATTAAATTGCCAGCGTGGGGTGCGAAGAGGTGGCGAATATGAAGGGGAAGTAAGAATGATTGGGAAATGATCACTGTCATGTAAGTCCGGGAGAACAGACCAAGTGAAGTCTAATGCGGCGGAGGAAGAGCAAACTGAGAGATCGATGCAAGAGAGAGTATGAGTCCGAGGATCAAAATGGGTGTGAGTACCTGTATTTAAAACATGGAGGGGGTGGGTGGCAAGAAAAGCCTCTAACTGAATTCCACGGGAATCACAGTGAGACCCCCCCCCCCCAGAGGAAATGGTGGGCATTAAAATCACCAAGTAACAGAATCGGTGGCGGTAATGACGAAACAAGGAAGGCAAAATCCGGAATAGATAATGCCCGAGAAGGAGAGAGATATAAAGAACAGAGCGTATACCACCTATGTAAGTGGATACGGGCTGCTGTGTAATGCAGCGAAGTATGAACAAATAGCTGATGGTACGGAATATCAGTGCGGAGAAGAAGGGCACTTTCATTAACCCTTTGAGGGTTTTCGTCGTACTAGTACATTTTACGGGTAGGGGTTTTTGACGTACTAGTACGCATAAATTCTAGCGGCCTCAAATCTAGTGGGAGAAAGCTGGTAGGCCTTCATATGAAAGAATGGGTCTATGTGGTCAGTGTGCACAGTCTAAAAAAAAATCCTGCAGCACACAGTGCATAAAGACAAAAAAAAAAACTTTGACCATTTTTTTGGAATAAATGAGCGACTTTGCAGTGTATTTTCGTATGGTATTTATTGTTGTATTCTAGTTTTCTTGGTCTCATTTTATAGAATGGAAGACATATTACAGAAATTGAGATGATTTTGGCTGGTTTTACAAAGAAAGGTGCCTTGAAATTGAGCTCAAAGTAGCAGAAATGTTCGATTTTTACCAAACTTCAAAAGTAAACAAATCGTGCCAAGCGTGCAATACACGTCAACTGGTGAGTCTAATATTCTTTCACAAGTGCACCAATAATATTTATACCATTTTTTACACTAATGCAGTAGTCTGCATAACAGTAAATCTTATATTTTTTGTGAGAATAAAAATTCAAAATGGAAAGCAAAAGAATATAAGAGGGGCCTTGAGACGTGACTAATAACTAGAGGAAATGTCATTTTAGTGCCAGGAATGTCTTTCTTGTTTATTCTGGACCCTATTCGGAAATTGGCATCTTTTGAAATTTGTGTGAAATTGGCAAAATTGCTAAATTCTGACCACTGTACTGGATAGTTGAATTTCATAAATGGGTGGTTTCTTGCACCATTCGATAGAAAAAATGGAGTTCTAGCGAAATATTCATGTTTTTTGTCGACTAGTACAGCGAAATTGGCCGAAAATGGGGCTCAAAGTGGGCAAAATCGCCGATGCGTAAACATCGCCGAGACCGCTAACTTTGCGAGAGCATAATTTCGTAAGTTTTCTATCAAATTTCAAACTTTTGGTGTCTTTATGATCGGGAAAGGATTCTCTATCTTTTCATAAGAGAAAATAAATTTTTTTTTTTAAATTTGGCCGACCCTGAGAACGAGTTTCGGAGAGGGCCTGTCGACCCTCAAAGGGTTAAAGGTCCCATCAGGAAAAGGATCTGAAGAATACAATAAATTATAGCCTGAGATGTGAGAAATAACAGCAGAGTGTAATTTTGGTTCCTGTAAGCAAACACCAACAGGGGCAAACTGGGAGAGTAACATCTGAAGCTCACCCCGATTACCCCTGAGGCCGCGTATATTCCACTGTAAATAGGCCATGATTGGCAATGATAAAGATACTTGAAATCCGCAGGTAAGGGTTCCTACAGACTAGAAGGGTTAGAAAAGTCCACATGCGGAGGCAGTGGAAAATGTTCAAGCAGCGAAGGAACGGTGCGCTGTGAAGAAAGGAGTTGCGCAGATGGAGCAGAGGAGAGAGAAAGAGCGGAAGGTGGATCAGTGTCCATTGATGGTTTGGTCTCTGCAATATATTCAGAGATTGCTTCAAGTGTTTCGGAATTCAGAGATGTCGTATGGGAGACAATATTGGGAATGGTAGGGGGAGGATGAGTAAAGATTGGAACTGTATTGGACTGTACCAAGGTAGGGGGGGGTGAAAGGGTGGAGGGAACTGGAGAAGCGTGGCAGGGGACAGAAGAGGCAGGAACCTGGGAGGTGGCAGAAGAGGAAGAAACTTGGGAGGGAACAGGGGAGGAAGGTACATTACGAGGAGGAGGGTGAACCTCTGCACTTGTAACTGAGCCAGTGAGAGGGGAAGAACTAGGGACAGAGACAGGGAGGGTAAAATGAGGAGGTGGAAGATGGGTAGGAGGTGTTACCGGACCTTTTTTTGACTTTTGAGAAGTAGAGGGACGATTGGGAGGAGGTGTCGTACGAGGTCTCGTCGATACTGAGGCTTGTGAGAGAGAACTCGAAGAAGCGAGATTAGACTGAGGCGTTTAAGTAGGGACGTCTGAGCCGAGGACAGCAAAAGGATTAGATGCAGGAGTGATTATGGGAGAGGTAACCACAGAGGTGGGTGTAGAAGATGGGATACTAGAAGTGGGGGGACGTTTTGAAACACAGGAATAAGAAACACGTGGGAGTCTCCCTTGGAGGCGGAGATGAGAAACTGCCATGGCATAAGGGAGACCTTCTGTCTCTTTGAGGTAACGGATTTCCTGCTCGTTTAAATAGACCTGACAACGGCAAGAGTACGAAGGGTGAGCCTCATGACAGTTAAGGCAAGAGGGAGATCGATTGCAAGACGTATTAGAATGGTCATCGGCACCACAGACTGGGCATTCGGCGATAGATCTGCAATATTTCGCTGGATGGCCAAATCGCCAGCAATTTCTACACTGTTGTGGTGTAGGGATCACCTTTCGAACTTGTAACCGATGTCCTGCTATATAAACTGAGGATGGGAGTTCTCGGCTGTCAAAAGTTAAACGAGCCACATTGCTAGGGTATCGTCTCCGCCCACGGGCAGGAAGAACGTAAGTGTCTACCTTGAGGATTGGGAGATCTTGGAGTTCCAGCTGTTCTAGAATGTCAGTGCCACATGTCTGGAAATTTTGTTGAACTATGGTATGGGGCAGAATGACGGTACCACTACAAGAATTGAGGGAATGATGTTTTTCAAGAGTGACAGGAACAGTATCGATATGGGAAAGACGAGAGAGCTCATGAGCCTGGGTAGCATTCTGTACGGTAATGATGCGCGTACCGCTCTTAAGAGCATGAAAAGAAATATCTTTACCAACATGGCGTAGGAGTGCCTTGCCAATACTATGGTCAGAAAGATAGGCAGTAGAGGAAGTTGGTCGTAAAGTGAAGAATTTAGTCCACTGTTCAGTCTGAAACTGAGCGTGGAAAGGTAGTGAAGGACGTGTCGATCGTTTCTGAGAAGAACGAGATGGTGGAGAAGTATCATCAGCAGGTAATTGTCGTTGGCATTTAGGCGTGGGACCAGAGTTGGTCCGACGTGGAACGGGTCGGCGATTTGAAAATTGCCGCACCGTAGAGGGAGAGGCTGGAAGCATAGTCAGAGGAGAGCGAAGGTCCGATAAATCGAAGGAGTCAGTCGAGGCCCCAGTACCTGAAGCGGGTGAGGAAACAGCACTGGCAATAGGTACAGAGGCATGAGGAATGTCTGAAGAGTGGTCCAAAGACGAGGCGGGGTCAGAACGGGGTGCGGTATCAAGAAGGGGCCCGGGGGTACCAGGTTCATGGACTAGGGCTGCCATGGTTAGGTTACTTCTTTCTTTTTGTTTTTAACCCTTTGAGGGTTTTGGTCGTACTAGTACGTCTTACGCGTAGGGGTTTTTGACGTACTAGTATGCATAAATTCTAGCGGCCTCAAATCTAGTGGGAGAAAGCTGGTAGGCCTTCATATGAAAGAATGGGTCTATGTGGTCAGTGTGCACAGTCTAAAAAAAATCCTGCAGCACACAGTGCATAATGAGAAAAAAAAACTTTGACCATTTTTTTTTAATAAATCAGCGACTTTGCAGTGTATTTTCGTATGGTATTTATTGTTGTATTCTAGTTTTCTTGGTCTCATTTTATAGAATGGAAGACATATTACAGAAATTGAGATGATTTTGACTGGTTTTACAAAGAAAGGTGCCTTGAAATTGAGCTCAAAGTAGCAGAAATGTTCGATTTTTACCAAACTTCAAAAGTAAACAAATCGTGCCAAGCGTGCAATACACGTCAACTGGTGAGTCTAATATTCTTTCACAAGTGCACCAATAATATTTATACCATTTTTTACACTAATGCAGTAGTCTGCATAACAGTAAATCTTATATTTTTTGTGAGAATAAAAATTCAAAGTGGAAAGCAAAAGTATATAAGAGGGGCCTTGAGACGTGACTAATGACTAGAGGAAATGTCATTTTAGTGCCAGGAATGTCTTTCTTGTTTATTCTGGACCCTATTCGGAAATTGGCATCTTTTGAAATTTGTGTGAAATTGGCAAAATTGCTAAATTCTGACCACTGTACTGGATAGTTGAATTTATAAATGGGTGGTTTCTTGCACCCATTCGATAGAAAAAATGGAGTTCTAGCGAAATATTCATGTTTTTTGTCGACTAGTACAGTGAAATTGGCCGAAAATGGGGCTCAAAGTGGGCAAAATCGCCGATGCGTAAACATCGCCGAGACCGCTAACTTTGCGAGAGCATAATTCCGTAAGTTTTCTATCAAATTTCAAACTTTTGGTGTCTTTATGATCGGGAAAAGATTCTCTATCTTTTCATAAGAGAAAATAATTTTTTTTTTTTTAAATTTGGCCGACCCTGAGAACGAGTTTCGGAGAGGGCCTGTCGACCCTCAAAGGGTTAAGAAAAAAAAAGAAAGAAGAAAATAAAAATAAAAAAAAGAAAAAAAAAGGGGGGGACCGGGGAGGGATAGGTCCTAGGAGGAATGAAAGGGCCAGAAATCTCCCTCCGCGCCCAAGAGGACCTCAGCACCGCAAGTAGCGCAGATGCAGCATGGAACCCGTGCCATACCCTACCCATCATGCTAGTAAACTAACAATCCGGGATAGCAACCTCACATCTGCCGAGCTACCTCGGTGGACAAAAGAGAGGGCGGCCGGATATCCGCCACAAAGCATACCTCCTTCGGCCACCACCCCCGGAATCCGAAAGGTGGCTTCCAGAGATACACTCGTCGCCCGAAAGACACCCAAAGCTACTCCGGGATACCGGAGAGGGATCGGGACATCCCCAGGCGATCCAGATTCCACGGCAAACTACGCCACCGCTAAGAACCTCAACGGAATGGGATGGACCCCGGTATCCTTTCTCCTACCTAGGAACTAGCGCGCCTGTGGGAGAAATCCCAAAGGACAAAAAGAGGAAGGGCAAAAGGGAGGAGTGGGGAGGAGGAGGAGGAAAGGAAAAAGGGGAGGATGGGGAGGATGGGATAGGGGAGGGGAGATTGGGGGGTAATTAGGTTCGGTCTGAGGAAGAAGACCGATAGGTCTAATTCCTCAGACCAAGAGCCTCTTCAGTGAGACGATTAAGAATCATTCTCTCAAATGTTTTACACAAGCAGCTAGTAAGAGATATTGGGCGAAATGCATTTTGTTGATTGGGCTTAGGAATTGGAATGATGAGGCTGTTGGTCCAAGATTGAGGGAGCTCCCCAGTTACATAGCTCATGTTATATAATTCAAGTAATGGATTACCTGGTACTCGACACAGCAATCTGAGTATGTTGTAAGTAATACCATCCTCACCAGGCGACATGGAGTTGCCCTTAGTTAGTGCTGCATCAAGTTCATAATTAGTGAAAGGAATGTTGCAGTCATCTGCCTTGCCGAGCATAAAGCAAACAAGTCTCTCCCTTGCATCACATTTGTCATTTAATTTTGCCTGTGTGGTACTGGGAAGATTGTCATAGCTAGATGTAGCAGCCCAAGCACTGACTAACTCATTCGCCCTATGCAAGGGATGAGGGTGCGCGATCAGCCCAGTTCTGTTACCCTTAATTCTATTTATGTCCCTCCATGCCCGGCTAAGTGGGGTGTGAGCATTAAGATCATTGACAAATTTTTCCCAGTCTGTTTGCCGCAGCTCTGTCATACGCTCTCTGGCAGCAGCAAGGGCAGTTTGGAAGAGCCTCAGCATTCCAGGGGTACGATGTTTTCTATAGGCTAGGCCTAGTCTGCGAGCAGTACGTTTCAGTGTACAAAGTTTAGAATCATTGTAATAAGTATGGTTTTTGAAGGAGGTATGATTATTATGGAAGTTTGTTGGGTTTAGAGTACCAAGAGGTTGCAGTGGTGGCTCTAAGTAGTTCTGAATACTGCTCACAAGGACATTGTTAAAGGTCTCTACAGAGGAACACTCATAGGAATTATACCAGTCAGTCACATGTGCAACAAAGTCATCATGCTGATCAGTGGGAACATTAAAACGTTTCCGTTTGAATATCCCACCAGGAAGGATAGTATTACCAATATCTAGTGAGGTTAGCCTAGGGAAATGATCAGACGCTATATCTGTTACAATGGAAGACTCACAGCTGGCAGAAGTAATGTTGAAGCCCAGGCACAGATCAAGGATGCCTCCATAGATATGTGTGGGTTCAAGGTCACCTACAATTTGGATACTATCATGACTGTTTAAGAGTAACAACAGTTGATTGCCATTACGATTACCAAACTGTGAGTTTCCAATGCTTTTGTGTCTTGCATTGTAATCGCCAATAATAAGAGTAGGCTCAGAATGAGCACAAGTTGGGAGCTCCAAGTAATTAAACTTATCAGCAGGAGCGTACAAGTTAAATATGTTGAGAGCAGAGTTCCCTATATAAATCCTAACACCGTGATATTGTAGCCCCTCTGTTTTCTTATGTGCAAGAAGTTGATGGGGAAGTGATTTTTTTAATATATAGAACACAAGAGTTAGTAGATTTGAGGTTATATGCAACAAATGATGGTAATTTAGGGGGTTGGGATTTTTCAGGGACTCTGCACTCTTGTAGACACACAACATCAATGGGTTCAGTGGTTACTTTATGATGAAGGTCAGGAAGTCTTTTTCTAAGTGATGCAATATTCCAGCTTAATATAGAAAGTTTATACGAGTTTTGATCCATTATAGTAGTCCTGGGATCATCTCGAGTTTCTCAGCATAATGGAAAAATTGTTCATATAAATAGCAGACCTTATCAATGTCAACAGTGCTACCCTTGTCCATGAGTTTCGTAAGTGCACCTCCAGTTGTAAGGCCTCGTGGGAGTCTTCGTAAACTCAGAGCATGACGCTGTTTGTGTGTGAATGTATGATAGGTGACACGACCACTCACATTCCCTCCTCCACTAACATTACACGCAACACTACAGCTGTCATCACCAACGCCACTACCAACATTGTATTCATTACATTTATCAACAGTATTGTATTCAACACTAATGTCTATGTGGTTAGCCTCATCACACTCTGCACCACCACTTACATTACGCTCATCACTATTACTAACATTATAGACACCACCGCTCTCATCACACTCTTCACCACCACTTATATTACGCTCATCACTATTACTAACATTATAGACACCACTGCTCTCATCACACTCTTCACCACCACTTATATTATGCTCAACACTATTTCTGACATTATAGACACCACTGCTCTCATCACACTCTTCACCACCACTTACATTATGCTCAACACTATTACTAACATTATAGACACCACCGCTCTCATCACACTCTTCACCACCACTTATATTACGGTCATCACTATTACTAACATCATAGACACCATTGCCTTTATTGTGATGCTCACTATAGTTATCAACACAAGTATTATATTCGTCATTACTGTAATTAAAAACACCACCACCACCTTGTTCAGCAGCCTTACACTTGCTTTCACAAATTGTGACAATCTTGTTATTGGTACACTCTACACATCTTTCCTTGTGTTGTTCAAGTTGTTGTTTCAGGAGAAATTGTTGTGTTTCCAGTACTTTTATGCGCGACATCAGATTGTATACCACAGGAGCAAGACTTGGAACATCTGGAGACGTGAAGTCCCGGTCAGCTGAGCTCGTTGGCTGACTGTCAGCTGACTCAGCTGGGCTGGTATTGACAGCCGACGTGATGGAGGTCTGTTGACGTGCTCCCCAGGTGAGGTGCTCAACCCCATTGTCTGAGGGCAGGCATGAGCCAGTATTCATACCCGAGGTACCTGGTAGTCCTGGGGGGTCATAATGAGGGGGACAGGGTGAAGTGCCATTGGCTGTGATGCGATCAGCCCTCACACTGCAGTCAGCATGAGCTGCTGTGACTCCTGAGGTCTTACAATTGATACATTGTTTAGCAACAGTCTGTTGCTGTTTGATCATGTCATAACACCGTTCAGAAGGATGAGCATTGGCACACACTGCACACCAGTGTGACTTAGATGGGCATTTCCTGGCAATGTGGCCCCAGCGTTGACACTTATAACATCGACGTTGAGGAGGTCTGTACAATGCAATGTAATAGCGTCTGTTGAGGGCTGCGCGGGAGTGAATATAGCGTGGCAGAGTCCCCTGGCCAGTCCACTCGGCTAATATCAGACCGTTGGAAAGTCGACGAGGGCTTGCAACTTGCTCTGACGCCAGATATTGAGGATTCAAGTGCTTGTTGACGTTGTAGATGACAATAAGCACTTTAGGTGCCCTTGGTGGGGCAGCTCGGAGTTTGATGTTGGCATATTCGCAAGTGAGAAGTTTGTCTACAAATGCTGAATCATTAGGCACAAAGACGTAGTTATCCTCATCGCGGACAAACTTGATCGTTTTCTCATGATTGTTTACACTAGCTTCGAAAAACCAGTTAAACTTGGTCTCTTGATCAGTGTTGTTAGGGAAATCTAACCTGACAGCTTTGGGAGGGTGTGCGCCCACTGTATTGCTTTCAGCAAGCTTTCTCTGGAAGCCTCGTTCTTTTTTCCGAGCCCGTTTACTAAAATATGTTTCAAATCTGCCTTCACCATCATCTACGTCAACACCATCAGCTATACTCATAGCTGACAGGAGTTTCACACTGGTGATGGGCTAAAGGATAACGGTGAATAGAAGGGACAAGGAAGGGATATTCACTTCGCTAGACACAGGCAATATGGGTGTAGTGGCCTGCGGGTCGCAGTGCGATTTTCAAGGTCATTCAGTGGGCCCACAGTCGTCTCGAGAGTTACCAACACTGTACTACTTGTTAATTACTCCAAACCCGCAGCACTTAACACATCTAGCACACGTGTCTTGGAATGACAGACAAATTTTCACTACATAAGAACTAGTTCTCACAACACCGAAGGTATGGCCGGAACACTGTAGAACGTTCACAAAGGCTGGCTTGGAGCGCTGTTTAGCCTGGATCAGCTAAACTCGCCCTTATCCCATATGTAGATAATGGCGACGAGTTAAGGGACACCGGTGAATAGGAAAGTCGAGGAAGGGACATTCACCTCACTAGACACACGCAGTATGGGTGTAAGTGGCATGCGGGTCTTATAGTGCCATTTTCAAGGTCACCCAGCAGGCCAGACATTCCTCACTCATTTTAAGCCTACGTAGGTACTGATGGTAGTACAATGTCCTAAGTCAGTGAAATCCACTCGTGCAAATAGTTACAACAAATCTGCAGCACTTAACACTTCTAGCACAAACTTACTATGTTTATAGGTGAACCTCTGGCATGTCCCACTTAAAAAGTCAGTACTGCAATGCTCGTTAAGTTGTTCTTAACTAAGCCACTACAGGAAACACTGGTATGCCAGCAGCACTGTAGAACATATACGTAGACATGCTGGGGGTCAGGAGCTGTAACTGCAGGCTGCCTTAGCTTGTCCTGGCTAGCTTGGAATGCTGCTTTCAAGCTTGCTTGAATGTTCTTGTTAAGCCCGTGTCAACCACTTGGATATTTGCTTGTAGCAGGCAGGTAGGCACACAGGAGACATATTCGTAAGATGAGTGGAGTGCGGCACAGAGGACTGACACGGGCACTCAAGCATTTATGTGGTCTGGCAAAAACCGCCTCTAGACCATAAGTAAATAGAGGCGAATGGCTGAGTTCGAAATCGAGGAAGGAGGGGAGACAGGCGAGGTGGAGTGAAGGTGTAGCCTCCTACAGCCACTTCAAATCAACATGTTTGTGTTTCACTAGGTATATCACTAGTCACAGTTCACACATAAGAGTTCCAGCAGCAATTCAGCTGCGCTCCAACGATATTTGTTGCATGATGAGTTATCAGTCGGGTGAGATAAGCAGTTCTGATATAGAAGGCCTAGGACTTCACTCAACACACACGTCCTCTCCCCTCAACCACTCAGGCCTAACTGTTATAGCCTGTGAGACCAATATTAACACT
Organism: Cherax quadricarinatus; assembly: GCF_038502225.1. Lineage (NCBI taxonomy): Eukaryota > Metazoa > Arthropoda > Malacostraca > Decapoda > Parastacidae > Cherax > Cherax quadricarinatus. Next base: position 87,081 of record NW_027195583.1, read on the forward strand.
ATAAGTTTTTTCCCTTTATTTACTACACAATAACTCCACAAACACTGTCGTCCTTTTTTTTTTTTTATCACACTGGCCAATTCCCACACCAAGGCAGGGTGGCCCGAAAAAGAAAAACTTTCACCATCATTCACTCCATCACTGTCTTGCCAGAAGGGTGCTTTACACTACAGTTTTTAAACTGCAACATTAACACCCCTCCTTCAGAGTGCAGGCACTGTACTTCCCATCTCCAGGACTCAAGTCCGGCCTGCCGGTTTTCCTGAACCCCTTCATAAATGTTACTTTGCTCACACTCCAACAGCACGTCAAGTATTAAAAACCATTTGTCTCCATTCACTCCTATCAAACACGCTCACGCATGCCTGCTGGAAGTCCAAGCCCCTCGCACACAAAACCTCCTTTACCCCCTCCCTCCAACCTTTCCTAGGCCGACCCCTACCCCGCCTTCCTTCCACTACAGACTGATACACTCTTGAAGTCACTCTGTTTCGCTCCATTCTCTCTACATGTCCGAACCACTTCAACAACCCTTCTTCAGCCCTCTGGACAACAGTTTTGGTAATCCCGCACCTCCTCGTAACTTCCAAACTACGAATTCTCTGCATTATATTCACACCACACATTGCCCTCAGACATGACATCTCCACTGCCTCCAGCCTTCTCCTCGCTGCAACATTCATCACCCATGCTTCACACCCATATAAGAGCGTTGTCCTTATATTGTTTATAATTGTTGTTTTCACACACAAATTATATAAAATGTTGTTTATTGCTATTTTTCTATATTTTATATACACATATACAGTCACAGGGAATGTTTCTAGAAGTTCTGCAGCCTGTGGAAGTCTTTGAAACATAGTGTCATGCACAGTGGTGTTTTACACTCCTCGCACATAAAACGAGTGTCTCTGCGTTGTTGTGGGCGTTTTTTTGTATGTGCACAGACGTAACACCTCTTCTGAGTCTTTTTCTTGAAAGCAGTAGCAGGCAGTTTTACTAGGAAGTGATCACCATGCTTCAGATGAGAAGGTAGTTGTTGATAATTTAGTGGGCGGTCCATTGCAGGTGTTGTTCCTTGGTAACTGAATACTATTTGTCTGATGACAGACAAACAGAATTCGCCATATAATTGTTTGTTCTGGTCCTCATCTTATACATATTATAAGCATTGAGCATGGAAATGTCCAGAAGATGGAAAAAGAGTTTTATGTACAACTTATAACTTTTGCAAACACAATCAGCAAACCCAATCTGCATGTCACATTTGTCCACTGAGCACATATTGAGGGTGTAATCAATCACAGCTGCAGGTTTTAGAATGGGTTCATTGCTCTCTCTATGCTGCCTGCCAGTGTTTGTCATTTCATTACGGTGAACTGATGACAACAGTGTGACATCTCATTTGTCATGCCACCGAAATGCCATGATGTCATTGGCAGCAAACGCCTGAACCTCACCTGTACGAGTGCCAGCGTCAAACCTGGGCATATGTTTACGATTTGCACGCACTGTGCCACACACATCTGTCATGTTCACTCGCAAAAAATCACTGAGTGAGGGGCTTGTGTACCAGTTATCAGTATATAATTATTATTATTATTATTTTTTTTTATTATCACACTGGCCGATTCCCACCAAGGCAGGGTGGCCAGAAAAAGAAAAACTTTCACCATCATTCACTCCATCACTGTCTTGCCAGAAGGGTGCTTTACACTACAGTTTTTAAACTGCAACATTAACACCCCTCCTTCAGAGTGCAGGCACTGTACTTCCCATCTCCAGGACTCAAGTCCGGCCTGCCGGTTTCCCTGAACCCCTTCATAAATGTTACTTTGCTCACACTCCAACAGCACGTCAAGTATTAAAAACCATTTGTCTCCATTCACTCCTATCAAACACGCTCACGCATGCCTGCTGGAAGTCCAAGCCCCTCGCACACAAAACCTCCTTTACCCCCTCCCTCCAACCTTTCCTAGGCCGACCCCTACCCCGCCTTCCTTCCACTACAGACTGATACACTCTGTGTATCAAGGTATGGTTCTATCATTGTTCTAACCACATCACCAGAGATGCCCAATAACTTCCTGGTATTTTGCAATGTATAACTTCAGCGTACACAATAATATCCATTACCAGACCACTGTAACAATCACAAAGCACAAACAACTTTATACCAAAGCATTTCCTCTTGCTTGGTATGTACTGCTTGAAAGAGTGTCTTCCTTTGAACAGAATCAAAGACTCGTCAATTACAAGCTTCCTGAAGGGATAAAAATACATACTGAATTTCTCTTTCAGATACACATTCCTATTCGTATATAACCTGTCTTTTCTGTCAGGCCTGGTTTTGTCTGAGAAGTGAAGCATACGTAACAGTAGCACAAATCGATTCACTCCCATTATATCACTGAAACCTGGGGTTGCAATCAAGTGGTCTGTTGACCAGTATGATTTCACACAGTCCTTATACATATGTGGCATAAGCATTATTGTGGTAAAGAAAAGATATATCTCAGCCACAGTTGTCTCCCTCCACCTGTGTAGCCATGAGCTTGGTGAAAGTTTTGTTTGCCATGGTGTACTCGTAGTATCTGTTGCTTTCCCTAACAATAATTTCCATCAGGGGTTTGTCAAAGAATAACCCGAAACATTCCAGTTCAGTGGCATTGTTCCCAAGTGTACAAGATGGCCGTATTCCACTTAGGCTTTCATAAAACTGGTGGGGATTTGGAACAAAATTGACAGCTTCCTGCCAGTCCCAGGTGTGGTCTGCTGGTGGGTACTGAACAATGACAGGTGGTTGTGGAGGTTGTGGTTGTGGGGGATGGTGGCCTTTGTTGTATATCAGCTGAGGCAGCAGCGTGGGTGGCAGCAAGGCCCACTGCTGGTGCCTCACTGCCGGCACCACCACTACCACCACCATGCACATTTTCCATCCCAATTACAACACTATCATCGTCATTTTCACTGTCTGTTCCTGTTGTACAGCCATGGGATGTACTCCGAGATGTACTCCTTCCCTAGTGCCCGACCGCTTGGGTACGCTACTGGAGAATGCATTGGCTTGTAAGGACTTAATCCGTACATCATACTCTGCAGCAGTATGACAGATTTCTGATCCAAGCTGGTAACCCCAGAATGGAATGATCAAGTCGTCAATTTGGGCATACCATCGGTACGGGTCGAGCACAATGCGTAAGTCTCGCATGGAAGCAAATCCCAGTAGAAGGTCACCAGGGAAAGTAATCTGGTCGACAACAAGAAAAGCAGCAGTAAAGTCTCTGCCTTGGATAGTAAAGGTGAGCAAAGTCTGACCTCGGACTCGCAGAAGGGAACCAGCTACTCCACTAAGGGAGGTTACAGTAGTTGGTTCAACGAGGAGGACACGGCGTAACTGCTTCTCTTTAAACAAGCTAGACCTAATGATATTAACTTGCGCACCAGAGTCCATGAACACATGAACGGGTGCATTATGGACAGAAGCTTGTACTAAAGGACCAATCGTTTCATTAGGAGTTATATGCAAACAGAAAGGTGGGTTGTCATCGGAGAAGGCATTTTCTACTTCATCCCCAAATTCCTCTACGTCAGAGACGTGTGAAGCAGCATCAACAGCAGGGTTGTCATTCTCAAGGCTGGCTAAGGCTTCATAGGAATTTTGGACTGGGATGGTGTAGCATATGGCACACTATCAGAGCGCATATATCGCCGTATATACTGATGCTTCACTGGAGAATATTGCACTTCACTATCACTACTGGAACTGGTTTCTAGAGCTTGTAGTTCATATTCACTATCACTATCATCTCCAATGCTCACATCTGAGTCTGGGATTTGGGAAAATAGGAGTTTCCTCTTTGACTCTGGTACAACTGAACGTGAACAAGACGGCCCAGCAGCAGAGGTGGAAGGCTGAGGGTCGTCTGGGTGGTTTTCCTTACTATTACCGATAGTATGGTCATTAGTTCGGTCAAAACCTCACCAAAACCTTGAAACTCATCTTCACTGGCACTTCCATCTGTATTAGAACTGTCACTGGGGAACAAAAGTGTCCCAATTCACCGAGGAGTGAGGAGCTTCTTACCGCAAGGCATGGCGAACGTCGTCTACTAAAATGGCGTTCCCCACAATGCGCCACTGAGTCCTAGATTTTTTTCTACCGCGCACACCGACCACACACACCCATTCTCTCACACCTAGGACTACCAGCCCTTTCCAGTGAGATTTGAAGGCGCTAGAATTTATACGTACTAGTACGTCAAGGACCCTGGTGCGTAAGCCGCACTAGTACGGCCAAAACCCTGAAAGGGTTAACCCTTAAACTGTCCAAATGTAGATCTACGTTTTAATTTTCCTGCCTCCAAATTTGACACAATTGGCCTGAGATGCCTGGTCAGTATAGAATGGGTCTTAACACTCAGTGTGTGCAGTACTAAAAACTCTGGGACCACTTAGTACCTTGTGGGAGCACCAGTTCAACTGAGTGCCAGCTAGAGCAAACAGCATGGCAAACACCAGGGATTCACTGATTTCATGTCGTATTAACACTCCCCTTATAAATTACCTAGGATAACCCAAGAAATCCAGACAAAGTGCTATACTCTGCTTGAAGATGTGAGTAAAAGTGATGACACAGTCTTGTGGCTCTCTGAGACAGAGAGCTAGACGGATAGACAGATAGACAGGGAGCTTGACAGACAGACAAATAGACAGACAGAAATGTTAGTGTACCAGTACCAGTGTACTAGTGTTCCACCCTCCTCCTCCTCTTCTTCCTCTTCCTCCTCTTCCCCCTAATCTTCCTCCTACTATTCCTCTTCCTCCTCCTCTTCCTCTTATTCCTCTTCCTCCTACTCTTCCTCCTCCTCTTCCTCCTCCTCCTCTTCTTCCTCTTCCCCCTACTCTTCCTCCTTCTCCTTCTCCTCCTCGTCCATAGTGTAAATTACAAGGAGTCAGCAGCTGTCAAAGTGACATATTGGCTCATTACTCTTTCCCCCTCCGGCCTGTCAAAACAATGGGGTCGGATGCTGCTTCCCCTCCTCCATTCTATCTAATTATCTTTCTCCCTCATTCTATCTGTCTGTCTATCTCTGTCTCACAGGTACACATAAATACAAGTATACATAGTATAAATTACCTAGGATAACCCAAGAAACCCAGACAAAGTGCTATACTCTGCTTGAAGATGTGAGTAAAAGTGATGACGCAGTCTTGTGGCTCTCTGAGACAGAGAGCTAGATGGATAGACAGGGAGCTTGACAGACAGGCAAATAGACAGACAGAAATGTTAGTATACCAGCAAAAACAAAGGGAGGGCGATGTTCATCTCATCTTTTGGCATCAGCTCTACCCTCATTTACCCTCATCAAACGTCAGCACTTATCAGATGTTATCTCCCCTTATCTTGTTACTGTCATGGGTGAACATTTATTATTACATATTATTATTATTACCTATTATTATTATGTATTATTATTATTATTATTATTATTATTATTATTATTATTATTATTATTATTATTATTATTATGCAGTTAGAATGATAACAAATTCTCACTACAGGCAGCACACTCCACCAATATTCAATACACTCAACCTACTCACCATACAAAACATCCATACTTATTACTGCACCTATTACATACATAGAACACTCAACTCTGATATTAACCCTCCCCTCAAACATCTCCTTGCCAACCTCAACAGAACACATGACCATAACACAAGGCACAGATCACTCTTTGATATTCCTCGTGTCCATCTCACGCTATGCAAAAACTCAATGCACATAAAAGGCCCTAAAATCTGGAATTCATTACCTGTAAATATAAAAGAAACACTACCTGTTTATAAATTCAAGTCTCTTCTCAAAGATCACTTACTCACCCAAAACCAAATAAATACTGAATAACTGAACCTTATAAATTGTATATCTTAAATGTTTCTCACAATTATATCACATAAATGTTAAACCTAAAACCCAATCTAACTTTATTATTTTTTAAATACACTACCTAACAGAATACTCCATTCTACTGAATTTACAACAATGCATGCAACCATATGACCTGTCTTTGTAATACTCACTTGTGCTTTATAGTAATCAGTTTACATTAATGTTTTTCACTGATTTCATCATTGCTTAGTTAATCTTAAGTTAATTTTAAGCCAGCCCGTAATGCTATGCATAGTATAAGTGGCTTTGGCATGCTGCTCTTATCTGTATTTTTTTGTACCTCTGTAAGTGTGCTCAAATTATAAATAAATAAATAAATAAATAAATATTATTATTATTATGTATTATTATTATGTATTATTGTTATCATTACGTATTCTTCTTCTTCCTCCTCCTCCTCCTCCTCCTCCTCCTCCTCCTCTTCCTCCTCCTCCTCCTCTTCTTCCTCCTCCTCCTCCTCTTCTTCTTCCTCCTCCTCCTCCTCCTCTTCCTCTGCCTCCTCCTCCTCTTGCCTCCTCCTCCTCTTGCCTCCTCCTCCACTGCCTCCACCTCCTCTGCCGCCTCCTCCTCCTCCTCCTACATTCTTGGAACAAGTTTGTTAAGAGGTAAGAGATGATGACCCTGAGTTTAGTGGCTTTCGATAATAACCCATGTGCAACATTTATGCAACGTCCTTTCATTTCTGGCTGGCTGGTTGGCTTTCTGGGTGGGTGGCTGGCTTTCTGGCTGGCTTTCTGGCTGGTTGGCTGGCTGGCTGGGTGGCTGGCTTTCTGGCTGGCTGGCTTTCTGGATGGCTGGCTGGCTTTCTGGCAGGCTGGCTGGCTTTCTGGCTGGCTTGCTTTCTGGCTGGCTCACCAGCTGGCTTTCTGGCTGGCTGGATGACTTTCTGGCTGGCTAGTTGGCTGGCTTTCTGGCTGGCTGGCTGGCTTTCTGGCTAGCTTTCTGGCTGGCTGGGTTTCTGGATGGCTTTCTGGCTGGCTGGGTGGCTGGCTTGCTTTCTGGCTAGCTGGCTGGCTTTCTGGCTGGGTGGCTGGCTTTCTGGCTAGCTTTCTGGCTGACTGGCTTTCTGGCTGGGTTTCTGGCTGGCTTTCTGGCTGGCTGGCTGGGTTTCTGGCTGGCTTTCTGGCTGGCTGGGTGGCTGGCCTTCTGGCTGGCTGGCTTTCTGGCTGGTTTTCTGGCTGGCTGGCTCGTTTTCTGACTGGCTGGCTGGTTTGCTGGCTGGCTTTCTGGCTGGCTGGCTGGCTTTCTGTCTGGCTGGCTTTCTGGCTGGCTGGCTTTCTAACTGGCTGGTTGGCTTTCTGGCTGGCTGGCTTTCTGGCAGGCTGGCTTTCTGGCAGGCTGGCTGGCTTGCTTGCTTTCTGGCTTGCTAGCTGGCTGGCTTTCTGGCTGGCTTTCTGGCTGGCTGGCTTTCTGGCTAGCTTTCTGGCTGGCTTTCTGGCTGACTGGCTTTCTGGTTGGCTGGCTGGCTTTCTGGCTGGCTGGCTTTCTGGCTGGCTGACTGGCTGGCTTTCTGGCTGGCTGGCTTTCTGACTGGCTGGCTGGCTGACTGGCTTTCTGGCCGGCTGGATGGCTTTCTGGCTGGCTGGCTTTCTGGCTGGCTTTCTGGCTGGTTTGCTGGCTGGCTTTCTGGCTGGCTGGCTTTCTGGTTGGCTGGCTGGCTGGCTTTCTGGCTGGCTGGCTGGCTGGCTCTCTGGCTGGCTTTCTGGCTGGCTTTCTGACTGGCTGGTTGCCTTTCTAGCTGGCTGGCTGGTTGGCTTTCTGGCTAGCTGGCTTTCTGGCTGGCTGGTTGGCTTTCTGGCTGGCTGGTTGTGATTTCTGGCTGGCTGGCTTTCTGGCTGGCTGGCTTTCTGGCTGGCTGGCTTTCTGGCTGGCTGGTTGGCTTTCTGGCTGGCTGGTTGGCTTTCTGGCTGGCTGGCTTTCTGGCTGGCTGGTTCTCTGTCTGTATCTGTCTGTCTATATCTCTGTCTTTTACAGGTACACATAAGTACAGTTATTATAGTGTAAATTACCTAGGATAACACAATAATTCCAGACAAAGTGCTATACAGTGCTTGTAGATATAAGGCATAATAAGCATGATGCAACAACGGCCAATAAGGGAGATTTAGGCACTTGTCAGGAATACGTCCAACCACCAAGCGAGTCTAGACCAGACTGAATACTTCAGGCCAGGTGAGATCACCCCTCCCCCTCGATCATGTGATAGCTCCGTGGACAGTTGCTGCCTAGCAACAGAACCCGGCAGAGTAATGAGCCACAAGCGATAATTACAGTAGTTAGACAATCAAGACTTGAACTTTGAGCACATAATATATGTATTACATCCTACCTAAAAAAAGTAACTAAGACAAATAATAATATAAAGCAATATATTCACGATTTAGCTATTATCGCAAATAAAAGCAATATAAAATTACATGAAAAGGTAATATACATTATATACATTATTTTTATTTTTTTTTTATTATCACACTGGCCGATTCCCACCAAGGCAGGGTGGCATGAAAAAGAAAAACTTTCACCATCATTCACTCCATCACTGTCTTGCCAGAAGGGTGCTTTACACTACAGTTTTTAAACTGCAACATTAACACCCCTCCTTCAGAGTGCAGGCACTGTACTTCCCATCTCCAGGACTCAAGTCCAGCCTGCTGGTTTCCCTGAACCCCTTCATAAATGTTACTTTGCTCACACTCCAACAGCACGTCAAGTATTAAAAACCATTCGTCTCCATTCACTCCTATCAAACACGCTCACGCACGCCTGCTGGAAGTCCAAGCCCCTCGCACACAAAACCTCCTTTACCCCCTCCCTCCAACCTTTCCTAGGACGACCCCTACCCCCTCCTTCCTTCCACTACAGACTGATACACTCTGTTGCCCTCTGGACAACAGTTTTGGTAATCCTGCACCTCCTCCTAACTTCCAAACAACAAATTCTCTGCATTATATTCACACCACACATTGCCCTCAGACATGACATATCCACTGCCTCCAGCCTTCTCCTCGCTGCAACATTCATCACCCATGCTTCACACCCATCACTCACTGACTCATTTGACCATAAACAGAAATATTAATCTCAATATTAAAATAATGAATCCTGTGATACTCCAATACTGAAACTATGTACTGTGCCAAAACAAAAGCATTTACATTGCTAAACTCACAAACTAGTATTTAGTCACTTAGCCATAATACCAACTTACCTCATAATTTGTAATATTTTACAATTAAGAATAAAACAAAGTCTGCCCGAAATGCCTAGCCATGCTAAGCATTCTAGTGGTACACTCTGTAATCACTATTTTACTACATGTAAACCACACAATAACCAAATTTCTGTAAACTCAGCATTGTAATCCTTATAGAGAATAAACTTTGAATATAAGAGTGTTGGTAAAACTATACTCTTATACATTCCCCTCTTTGCCTCCAAGGACAAAGTTCTTTGTCTCCACAGACTCCTAAGTGCACCACTCACCCTTTTCCCCTCATCAATTCTATGATTCACCTCTTCCTTCATAGAACCATCCGCTGACACATCCACTCCCAAATATCTGAATACATTCACCTCCTCCATACTCTCTCCCTCCAATCTGATATCCAATCTTTCATCACCTAATATTTTTGTTATCCTCATAACCTTACTCTTTCCTGTATTCACTTTTAATTTTCTTCTTTTGCACACCCTACCAAATTCATCCACCAATCTCTGCAACTTCTCTTCAGAATCTCCCAAGAGCACAGTGTCATCAGCAAAGAGCAACTGTGACAACTCCCACTTTATGTGCGATTCTTTATCTTTTAACTCCATGCCTCTTGTCAAGACCCTCGCATTTACTTCTCTTACAACCCCATCTATAAATATATTAAACAACCACGGTGACATCACACATCCTTGTCTAAGGCCTACTTTTACTGGGAAATAATTTCCTTCTTTCCTATGTACTCTAACTTGAGCCTCACTATCCTCGTAAAAACTCTTCACTGCTTTCAGTAACCTACCTCCTACACCATACACCTGCAATATCTGCCACATTGCCCCCCTATCCACCCTGTCATACGCCTTTTCCAAATCCATAAATGCCACAAAGACCTATTTAGCCTTATCTAAATACTGTTCACTTATATGTTTCACTGTAAACACCTGGTCTACTCACCCCCTACCTTTCCTAAAGCCTCCTTGTTCATCTACTATCCTATTCTCCGTCTTACTTTTAATTCTTTCAATAATAACTCTACCATACACTTTACCAGGTATACTCAACAGACTTATACCCCTATAATTTTTGCACTCTCTTTTGTCCCCTTTGCCTTTATACAAAGGAACTATGCATGCTCTCTGCCAATCCCTAGGTACCTTACCCTCTTCCATATATTTATTAAATAATTGCACCAACCACTCCAAAACTATATCCCCACCTGCTTTTAACATTTCTATCTTTATCCCATCAATCCCGGCTGCCTTACCCCCTTTCATTTTACCTACTGCCTCACGAACTTCCCCCACACTCACAACTGGCTCTTCCTCACTCCTACAAGATGTTATTCCTCCTTGCCCTATACACGAAATCACAGCTTCCCTATCTTCATCAACATTTAACAATTCCTCAAAATATTCCCTCCATCTTCCCAATACCTCTAACTCTCCATTTAATAACTCTCCTCTCCTATTTTTAACTGACAAATCCATTTGTTCTCTAGGCTTCCTTAACTTGTTAATCTCACTCCAAAACTTTTTCTTATTTTCAACAAAATTTGTTGATAACATCTCACCCACTCTCTCATTTGCTCTCTTTTTACATTGCTTCACCACTCTCTTAACCTCTCTCTTTTTCTCCATATACTCTTCCCTCCTTGCATCACTTCTACTTTGTAAAAACTTCTCATATGCTAACTTTTTCTCCCTTACTACTCTCTTTACATCATCATTCCACCAATCGCTCCTCTTCCCTCCCGCACCCACTTTCCTGTAACCACAAACTTCTGCTGAACACTCTAACACTACATTATTAAACCTACCCCATACCTCTTCGACCCCATTGCCTATGCTCTCATTAGCCCACCTATCCTCCAGTAGCTGTTTATATCTTTCCCTAACTGCCTCCTCTTTTAGTTTATAAACCTTCACCTCCCTCTTCCCTGATGCTTCTATTCTCCTTGCATCCCATCTACCTTTTACTCTCAGTGTAGCTACAACTAGAAAGTGATCTGATATATCTGTGGCCCCTCTATAAGCATGTACATCCTGAAGTCTACTCAACAGTCTTTTATCTACCAATACATAATCCAACAAACTACTGTCATTTTGCCCTACATCATATCTTGTATACTTATTTATCCTCTTTTTCTTAAAATATGTATTACCTATAACTAAACCCCTTTCTATACAAAGTTCAATCAAAGGGCTCCCATTATCATTTACACCTGGCACCCCAAACTTACCTACCACACCCTCTCTAAAAGTTTCTCCTACTTTAGCATTCAGGTCCCCTACCACAATTACTCTCTCACTTGGTTCAAAGGCTCCTATACATTCACTTAACATCTCCCAAAATCTCTCTCTCTCCTCTGCATTTCTCTCTTCTCCAGGTGCATACACGCTTATTATGACCCACTTCTCGCATCCAACCTTTACTTTAATCCACATAATTTTTGCATTTACACATTCATATTCTCTTTTCTCCTTCCATAACTGATCATTCAACATTACTGCTACCCCTTCCTTTGCTCTAACTCTCTCAGATACTCCAGATTTAATCCCATTTATTTCCCCCCACCGAAACTCCCCTACCCCCTTCAGCTTTGTTTCGCTTAGGGCCCGGACATTCAACTTCTTTTCATTCATAACATCAGCAATCATCTGTTTCTTGTCATCTGCACTACATCCACGCACATTTAAGCATCCCAGTTTTATAAACTTTTTCTTCTCTTTTTTAGTAAATGTCTACAGGAGAAGGGGTTACTAGCCCATTGCTCCCGGCATTATAGTCGCCTCATACGACACGCATGGCTTACGGAGGAAAGATTCTTTTCCACTTCCCCATGGACAATAGAAGAAATAAAGAAGAACAAGAGCTATGTAGAAAAAGGATAAAAACCTAGATGTATGTATATATATATATATGCATGTGCGTGTCTGTGAAGTGTGAGCAAAGTGTAAGTTGGAGTATTAAGATATCCCTGTTATCTAGCGTGTTTATGAGACAGAAAAAGACACCAGCAATCCTACCATCATGCAAAACAGTTACAGGTTTCTGTTTCACAGTCATCATATACATTGTGGCCCATTCAGGGGTTGCAACACTGATGCCAGCTACACAGTATGTCACTGATGCCAGCTACTCAGTATGTCACTGATGCCAGCTACACAGTATGTCACTGATGCCAGCTACACAGTATGTCACTGATGAAAGCTACTCAGTATGTCACTGATGCCAGCTACACAGTATGTCACTGATGCCAGCTACACAGTATGTCACTGATGCCAACTACACAGTATGTCACTGACGCCAGCTACACAGTATGTCACTGATGCCAGCTACACAGTATGTCACTGATGCCAGCTACACAGTATGGCACTGATGCCAGCTACACAGTATGGCACTGATGCCAGCTACACAGTATGGCACTGATGCCAGCTACACAGTATGTCACTGATGCCAGCTACACAGTAGGTCACTGATGCCAGCTACACAGTATGTCACTGATGCCAGCTACACAGTAGGTCACTGATGCCAGCTACACAGTATGTCACTGATGCCAGCTACACAGTATGTTACTGATGCCAGCTATACAGTATGGCACTGATGCCAGCTACACAGTTTGTCACTGATGCCAGCTACACAGTATGTCACTGATGCCAGCTACACAGTATGTCACTGATGCCAGCTACACAGTATGTCACTGATGCCAGCTACACAGTAAGGCACTGATGCCAGCTACACAGTATATCACTGACGCCAGCTACAGAGAATGTTACTGATGACAGCTACACAGTATGTCTCTGATGCCAGCTACACAGTATGGCACTGATGCCAGCTACACAGTATGTCACTGATGCCAGCTACACAGTATGTCACTGATGCCAGCTACACAGTATGTCACTGATGCCAGCTACACAGTATGTCACTGATGCCAGCTACACAGTATGTCACTGATGCCAGCTACACAGTATGTCACTAATGCCAGCTATACAGTATGGCACTGATGCCAGCTACAGAGTATGTCACTGATGCCAGCTACACAGTATGTCACTGATGCCAGCTACATAGTATGTCTCTGATGCCAGCTACACAGTATGGCACTGATGCCAGCTACACAGTATGTCACTGATGCCAGCTACACAGTATGGCACTTATGCTAGCTACACAGTATGTCACTGATGCCAGCTACACAATATGTCACTGATGCCAGCTACACAGTATGTCACTGATGAAAGCTACTCAGTATGTCACTGATGCCAGCTACACAGTATGTCACTGATGCCAGCTACACAGTATGTCACTGATGCCAACTACACAGTATGTCACTGACGCCAGCTACACAGTATGTCACTGATGCCAGCTACACAGTATGTCACTGATGCCAGCTACACAGTATGGCACTGATGCCAGCTACACAGTATGGCACTGATGCCAGCTACACAGTATGGCACTGATGCCAGCTACACAGTATGTCACTGATGCCAGCTACACAGTAGGTCACTGATGCCAGCTACACAGTATGTCACTGATGCCAGCTACACAGTAGGTCACTGATGCCAGCTACACAGTATGTCACTGATGCCAGCTACACAGTATGTTACTGATGCCAGCTATACAGTATGGCACTGATGCCAGCTACACAGTATGTCATTGATGCCAGCTACACAGTATGTCACTGATGCCAGCTACACAGTATGTCACTGATGCCAGCTACACAGTATGTCACTGATGCCAGCTACACAGTAAGGCACTGATGCCAGCTACACAGTATATCACTGACGCCAGCTACAGAGAATGTTACTGATGACAGCTACACAGTATGTCTCTGATGCCAGCTACACAGTATGGCACTGATGCCACCTACACAGTATGTCACTGATGCCAGCTACACAGTATGTCACTGATGCCAGCTACACAGTATGTCACTGATGCCAGCTACACAGTATGTCACTGATGCCAGCTACACAGTATGTCACTGATGCCAGCTACACAGTATGTCACTAATGCCAGCTATACAGTATGGCACTGATGCCAGCTACAGAGTATGTCACTGATGCCAGCTACACAGTATGTCACTGATGCCAGCTACATAGTATGGCACTGATGCCAGCTACACAGTATGTCACTGATGCCAGCTACACAGTATGTCACTGATGCCAGCTACACAGTATGGCACTTATGCTAGCTACACAGTATGGCACTGATGCCAGCTACACAGTATGGCACTGATGCCAGTTACACAGGATGGCACTGATGCCAGCTACACAGTATGTCACTGATGCCAGCTACACAGTATGTCACTGATGCCAGCTACACAGTATGTCACTGATGCCAGCTACACAGTATGTCACTGATGCCAGCTACACAGTATGTCACTGATGCCAGCTACACAGTATGTCACTGATGCCAGCTACACAGTATGTCACTGATGCCAGCTACACAGTACGTCACTGATGCCAGCTACACAGTACGGCACTGATGCCAGCTACACAGTATGTCACTGATGCCAGCTACACAGTATGTCACTGATGCCAGCTACACAGTATGTCACTGATGCCAGCTACACAGTATGTCACTGACGCCAGCTACACAGTATGGCACTGATGCCAGCTGCACAGTATGGCACTGATGCCAGCTGCACAGTATGTCACTGATGCCAGCTACACAGTATGGCACTGATGCCAGCTACACAGTATGGCACTGATGCCAGCTACACAGTATGTCACTGATGCCACCCACACAGTATGGCACTGATGCCAGCTACACAGTATGGCACTGATGCCAGCTAAACAGTATGGCACTGATGCCAGCTACATAGTATGGCACTGATGCCAGCTACACAGTATGTCACTGATGCCAGCTACACAGTATGTCACTGATGCCAGCTACACAGTATGTCACCGATGCCAGCTACACAGTATGTCACTGATGCCAGCTACACAGTATGGCACTGATGCCAGCTACACAGCATGGCACTGATGCCAGCTACACAGTATGTCACTGATGCCAGCTACACAATATGGCACTGATGCCAGCTACACAGTATGGCACTGATGCCAGCTACACAGTATGGCACTGATGCCAGCTACACAGTATGGCACTGATGCCAGCTACACAGTATGTCACTGATGCCAGCTACACAGTATGTCACTGATGCCAGCTACACAGTATGTCACTGATGCCAGCTACACAGTATGTCACTGATGCCAGCTACACAGTATGTTACTGATGCCAGCTATACAGTATGGCACTGATGCCAGCTACACAGTATGTCACTGATGCCAGCTACACAGTATGTCACTGATGCCAGCTACACAGTATGTCACTGATGCCAGCTACACAGTATGTCACTGATGCCAGCTACACAGTATGTCACTGATGCCAGCTACACAGTATGTCACTGATGCCAGCTACACAGTATGGCACTGATGCCAGCTACACAGTATATCACTGACGCCAGCTACAGAGAATGTTACTGATGACAGCTACACAGTATGTCTCTGATGCCAGCTACACAGTATGGCACTGATGCCAGCTACACAGTATGTCACTGATGCCAGCTACACAGTATGTCACTGATGCCAGCTACACAGTATGTCACTGATGCCAGCTACACAGTATGTCACTGATGCCAGCTACAGAGTATGTCACTGATGCCAGCTACACAGTATGTCACTAATGCCAGCTATACAGTATGGCACTGATGCCAGCTACAGAGTATGTCACTGATGCCAGCTACACAGTATGTCACTGATGCCAGCTACACAGTACGTCACTGATGCCAGCTACACAGTACGGCACTGATGCCAGCTACACAGTACGGCACTGATGCCAGCTACACAGTATGGCACTGATGCCAGCTACACAGTATATCACTGACGCCAGCTACAGAGAATGTTACTGATGCCAGCTATACAGTATGTCACTGATGCAAGCTACACAGTATGTCACTGATGCCAGCTACACAGTATGTCACTGATGCCAGCTACACAGTATGTCACTGATGCCAGCTACACAGTATGTCACTGATGCCAGCTACACAGTATGTCACTGATGCCAGCTACACAGTATGTCACTGATGCCAGCTACACAGTATGTCACTGATGCCAGCTACACAGTATGGCACTGATGCCAGCTACAGTACACTGATGCCAGCTACACAGTATGTCACTGATGCCAGCTACACAGTATGTCACTGATGCCAGCTACACAGTATGTCACTGATGCCAGCTACACAGTATGTCACTGATGCCAGCTACACAGTATGTCACTGATGCCAGCTACACAGTATGTCACTAATGCCACCTACACAGTATGTCACTGATGCACAGCTACACAGTATGTCACTGATGCCAGCTACACAGTATGTCACTGATGCCAGCTACACAGTATGTCACTGATGCCAGCTACACAGTATGTCACTGATGCCAGCTACACAGTATGTATGGCACTGATGCCAGCTACACAGTATGTCACTGATGCTGATGCCAGCTACACAGTATGGCACTGATGCCAGCTACAGAGTATGTCACTGATGCCAGCTACACAGTATGTCACTGATGCCAGCTACACAGTATGGCACTGATGCCAGCTACACAGTATGTCACTGATGCCAGCTACACAGTATGTCACTGATGCCAGCTACACAGTATGGCACTGATGCCAGCTACACAGTATGGCACTGATGCCAGCTACACAGTAGTATGCCAGCTACACAGTATGGCACTGATGCCAGCTACACACTATGGCACTGATGCCAGCTACACAGTATGGCACTGATGCCAGCTACACAGTATGTCACTGATGCCAGCTACACAGTATGGCACTGATGCCAGCTACACAGTACACTGATGCCAGCTACACAGTATGGCACTGATGCCAGCTACACAGTATGCACTGATGCCAGCTACACAGTATGTCACTGATGCCAGCTACACAGTATGGCACAGTATGATGCCAGCTACACAGTATGTCACTGATGCCAGCTACACAGTATGACACTGATGCCAGCTACACAGTATGTCACTGATGCCAGCTACACAGTATGGCACTGATGCCAGCTACACAGTATGGCACTGATGCCAGCTACACAGTATGTCACTGATGCCAGCTACACAGTATGTCACTGATGCCAGCTACACAGTATGTCACTGATGCCAGCTACACAGTATGTCACTGATGCCAGCTACACAGTATGTCACTGATGCCAGCTACACAGTATGTCACTGATGCCAGCTACACAGTATGGCACTGATGCCAGCTACACAGTATGTCACTGATGCCAGCTACACAGTATGGCACTGATGCCAGCTACACAGTCACTGATGCCAGCTACACAGTATGTCACTGATGCCAGCTACACAGTATGTCACTGATGCCAGCTACACAGTATGTCACTGATGCCAGCTACACAGTATGTCACTGATGCCAGCTACACAGTATGTCACTGATGCCAGCTACACAGTATGTCACTGATGCCAGCTACACAGTATGTCACTGATGCCAGCTACACAGTACAGTATGTCACTGATGCCAGCTACACAGTATGGCACTGATGCCAGCTACACAGTATGTCACTGATGCCAGCTACATGCCAGCTACACATGTGGCACTGATGCCAGCTACACAGTATGTCACTGATGCCAGCTACACAGTATGTCACTGATGCCAGCTACACAGTATGTCACTGATGCCAGCTACACAGTATGTCACTGATGCCAGCTACACACTGATGCCAGCTACACAGTATGGCACTGATGCCAGCTACACAGTATGGCACTGATGCCAGCTACACAGTATGGCACTGATGCCAGCTACACAGTATGGCACTGATGCCAGCTACACAGTATGGCACTGATGCCAGCTACACAGTATGGCACTGATGCCAGCTACACAGTATGTCACTGATGCCAGCTACACAGTATGGCACTGATGCCAGCTACACAGTATGGCACTGATGCCAGCTACACAGTATGTCACTGATGCCAGCTACACAGTATGTCACTGATGCCAGCTACACAGTATGTCACTGATGCCAGCTACACAGTATGTCACTGATGCCAGCTACACAGTATGTCACTGATGCCAGCTACACAGTATACACAGGTCACTGATGCCAGCTACACAGTATGTCACTGATGCCAGCTACACAGTATGGCACTGATGCCAGCTACACAGTATGGCACTGATGCCAGCTACACAGTATGGCACTGATGCCAGCTACACAGTATGTCACTGATGCCAGCTACACAGTATGTCACTGATGCCAGCTACACAGTATGTCACTGATGCCAGCTACACAGTATGTCACTGATGCCAGCTACACAGTATGTCACTGATGCCAGCTACACAGTATGTCACTGATGCCAGCTACACAGTATGGCACTGATGCCAGCTACACAGTATGTCACTGATGCCAGCTACACAGTATGTCACTGATGCCAGCTACACAGTATGGCACTGATGCCAGCTACACAGTATGTCACTGATGCCAGCTACACAGTATGTCACTGATGCCAGCTACACAGTATGGCACTTATGCTAGCTACACAGTATGGCACTGATGCCAGCTACACAGTATGGCACTGATGCCAGCTATACAGTATGGCACTGATGCCAGCTACACAGTATGGCACTGATGCCAGCTACACAGGATGGCACTGATGCCAGCTACACAGTATGTCACTGATGCCAGCTACACAGTATGGCACTGATGCCAGCTACACAGTATGCACTTATGCCAGCTACACAGTATGGCACTGATGCCAGCTACACAGTATGGCACTGATGCCAGCTACACAGTATGTCACTGATGCCAGCTACACAGTATGTCACTGATGCCAGCTACACAGTATGTCACTGATGCCAGATACACAGTATGTCACTGGTGCCAGCTACACAGTATGTCACTGATGCCAGCTACACAGTATGTCACTGATGCCAGCTACACAGTATTTCACTGATGCCAGCTACACAGTATGTCACTGATGCCAGCTACACAGTATGTCACTGATGCCAGCAGCTACACACAGTAGCTACACAGGTCACTGATGCCAGCTACACAGTACGGCACTGATGCCAGCTACAGTATGGCACTGATGCCAGCTACACAGTACGTCATTGATGCCAGCTACACAGTATGTCACTGATGCCAGCTACACAGTATGTCACTGATGCCAGCTACACAGTATGTCACTGATGCCAGCTACACAGTATGGCACTGATGCCAGCTACACAGTATGTCACTGATGCCAGCTACACAGTACGTCACTGATGCCAGCTACACAGTACGGCACTGATGCCAGCTACACAGTATGGCACTGATGCCAGCTACACAGTATGTCACTGATGCCAGCTACACAATATGGCACTGACGCCAGCTACACATTATGGCACTGATGCCAGCTACACAGTATGTCACTGATGCCAGCTACACAGTATGTCACTGATGCCAGCTACACAGTATGTCACTGATGCCAGCTACACAGTATGTCACTGATGCCAGCTACACAGTATGGCACTGATGCCAGCTACACAGTATGGCACTGATGCCAGCTACACAGTACTGATGCCAGCTACACAGATGTCACTAATGCCAGCTACACAGTATGCCAGCTACACAGTATGTCACGGATGCCAGCTACACATTATGGCACTGATGCCAGCTACACAGTATGGCACTGATGCCAGCTACACAGTATGGCACTGATGCCAGCTACACAGTATGGCACTGATGCCAGCTACACAGTATGTCACTGATGCCAGCTACACAGTATGTCACTGATGCCAGCTCACTGACAGCTATGGCACTGATGCCAGCTATACAGTATGGCACTGATGCCAGCTACACAGTATGGCACTGATGCCAGCTACACAGTATGGCACTGATGCCAGCTACACAGTATGTCACTGATGCCAGCTACACAGTATGTCACTGATGCCAGCTACACAGTATGTCACTGATGCCAGCTACACAGTATGACACTGATGCCAGCTACACAGTATGTCACTGATGCCAGCTACACAGTATGGCACTGATGCCAGCTACACAGTATGGCACTGATGCTAGCTACACAGAATGGCAGATGCCAGCTACACAGTATGCACTGATGCCAGCTACACAGTAGTCACTGATGGCACTGATGCCAGCTACACACTGATATACACAGGCACTGATGCCAGCTACACAGTATGCCAGCTGGCACACAGCTACACAGTAGCACTGATGCCAGATACACAGGTCACTGATGCCAGCTACACAGTATGGCACTGATGCCAGCTACACAGTATGTCACTGATGCCAGCTACACAGTATGGCACTGATGCCAGCTACACAGTATGTCACTGATGCCAGCTACACAGTATGGCACTGATGCCAGCTACACAGTATGTCACTGATGCCATGTCACTGATGCCAGCTACACAGTATGGCACTGATGCCAGCTACACAGTATGTCACTGATGCCAGCTACACAGTATGTCACTGATGGCACACTGATGCCAGCTACACAGTACTGTCAGCTGATGCCTGATGCCAGCTACACAGTATGTCACTGATGCCAGCTACACAGTATGTCACTGATGCCAGCTACACAGAATGTCACTGATGCCAGCTACACAGTATGTCACTGATGCCAGCTACACAGTATGTCACTGATGCCAGCTACACAGTATGTCACTGATGCCAGCTACACAGTATGTCACTGATGCCAGCTACACAGTATGTCACTGATGCCAGCTACACAGTATGTATGTCACTGATGCCAGCTACACAGTATGTCACTGATGCCAGCTACACAGTATGTCACTGATGCCAGCTACACTACTGATGCCAGCTACATAGTATGGCACTGATGCCAGCTACACAGTATGTCACTGATGCCAGCTACACAGTATGTCACTGATGCCAGCTACACAGTATGGCACTGATGCTAGCTACACAGTATGGCACTAATGCCAGCTACACAGTATGGCACTGATGCCAGCTATACAGTATGGCACTGATGCCAGCTACACAGTATGGCACTGATGCCAGCTACACAGTATGGCACTGATGCCAGCTACACAGTATGTCACTGATGCCAGCTACACAGTATGGCACTGATGCCAGCTACACAGTACACTGATGCCAGCTACACAGTATGTCACTGATGCCAGCTACACAGTATGTCACTGATGCCAGCTACACAGTATGTCACTGATGCCAGCTACACAGTATGTCACTGATGCCAGCTACACAGTATGTCACTGATGCCAGCTACACAGTATGTCACTGATGCCAGCTACACAGTATGTCACTGATGCCAGCTACACAGTATGTCACTGATGCCAGCTACACAGTATGTCACTGATGCCAGCTACACAGTATGGCACTGATGCCAGCTACACAGTATGTCACTGATGCCAGCTACACAGTATGTCACTGATGCCAGCTACACAGTATGGCACTGATGCCAGCTACACAGTATGGCACTGATGCCAGCTACACAGTATGGCACTGATGCCAGCTACACAGTATGGCACTGATGCCAGCTACACAGTATGGCACTGATGCCAGCTACACAGTATGTCACTGATGCCAGCTACACAGTATGTCACTGATGCCAGCTACACAGTATGGCACTGATGCCAGCTACACAGTATGGCACTGATGCCAGCTACACAGTATGGCACTGATGCCAGCTACACAGTATGGCACTGATGCCAGCTACACAGTATGTCACTGATGCCAGCTACACAGTATGTCACTGATGCCAGCTACACAGTATGTCACTGATGCCAGCTACACAGTATATCACTGATGCCAGCTACACAGTATGTCACTGATGCCAGCTACACAGTATGTCACTGATGCCAGCTACACAGTATGTCACTGATGCCAGCTACACAGTATGTCACTGATGCCAGCGACACAGTATGGCACTGATGCCAGCTACACAGTACGGCACTGATGCCAGCTACACAGTACGTCATTGATGCCAGCTACACAGTATGTCACTGATGCCAGCTACACAGTATGTCACTGATGCCAGCTACACAGTATGTCACTGATGCCAGCTACACAGTATGTCACTGATGCCAGCTACACAGTATGTCACTGATGCCAGCTACACAGTATGTCACTGATGCCAGCTACACAGTACGTCACTGATGCCAGCTACACAGTACGGCACTGATGCCAGCTACACAGTATGGCACTGATGCCAGCTACACAGTATGTCACTGACGCCAGCTACACAATATGGCACTGACGCCAGCTACACATTATGGCACTGATGCCAGCTACACAGTATGTCACTGATGCCAGCTACACAGTATGTCACTGATGCCAGCTACACAGTATGTCACTGATGCCAGCTACACAGTATGTCACTGACGCCAGCTACACAGTATGGCACTGATGCCAGCTGCACAGTATGGCACTGATGCCAGCTGCACAGTATGTCACTGATGCCAGCTACACAGTATGGCACTGATGCCAGCTACACAGTATGGCACTGATGCCAGCTACACAGTATGTCACTGATGCCACCTACACAGTATGGCACTGATGCCAGCTACACAGTATGGCACTGATGCCAGCTAAACAGTATGGCACTGATGCCAGCTACACAGTATGGCACTGATGCCAGCTACACAGTATGTCACTGATGCCAGCTACACAGTATGTCACTGATGCCAGCTACACAGTATGGCACTGATGCCAGCTACACAGTATGTCACTGATGCCAGCTACACAGTATGTCACTGATGCCAGCTACACAGTATGTCACTGATGCCAGCTACACAGTATGGCACTGATGCCAGCTACACAGTATGTCACTGATGCCAGCTACACAGTATGTCACTGATGCCAGCTACACAGTATGTCACTGATGCCAGCTACACAGTATGTCACTGATGCCAGCTACACAGTATGTCACTGATGCCAGCTACACAGTATGGCACTGATGCCAGTTACACAGTATGTCACTGATGCCAGCTACACAGTATGGCACTGATGCCAGCTACACAGTATTGCACTGATGCCAGGTACACAGTATGGCACTGATGCCAGCTACACAGTATGGCACTGATGCCAGCTACACAGTATGGCACTGATGCCAGCTACACAGTATGGCACTGATGCCAGCTACACAGTACGTCACTGATTCCAGCTACACAGTATGTCACTGATGCCAGCTACACAGCATGGCACTGATGCCAGCTACACAGTATGGCACTGATGCCAGCTACACAGTATGGCACTGATGCCAGCTACACAGTATGGCACTGATGCCAGCTACACAGTATGTCACTGATGCCAGCTACACAGTATGTCACTGATGCCAGCTACACAGTATGTCACTGATGCCAGCTACACAGTATGTCACTGATGCCAGCTACACAGTATGTCACTGATGCCAGCTACACAGTATGTCACTGATGCCAGCTACACAGTATGTCACTGATGCCAGCTACACAGTATGTCACTGATGCCAGCTACACAGTACGGCACTGATGCCAGCTACACAGTACGTCACTGATGCCAGCTACACAGTATGGCACTGATGCCAGCTACACAGTATGTCACTGATGCCAGCTACACAGTATGGCACTGATGCCAGCTACACAGTATGTCACTGATGCCAGCTACACAGTATGTCACTGATGCCAGCTACACAGTATGTCACTGATGCCAGCTACACAGTATGGCACTGATGCCAGCTACACAGTATGGCACTGATGCCAGCTACACAGTATGGCACTGATGCCAGCTACACAGTATGTCACTGATGCCAGCTACACAGTATGGCACTGATGCCAGCTACACAGTATGGCACTGATGCCAGCTACACAGTATGGCACTGATGCCAGCTACACAGTATGGCACTGATGCCAGCTACACAGTATGTCGCTGATGCCAGCTACACAGTTTGTCACTGATGCCAGCTACACAGTATGGCACTGATGCCAGCTACACAGTATGTCACTGATGCTAGCTACACAGTATGTCACTGATGCCAGCTACACAGTATGGCACCGATGCCAGCTACACAGTATGTCACTGATGCCAGCTACACAGTATGTCACCGATGCCAGCTACACAGTATGTCACTGATGCCAGCTACACAGTATGTCACCGATGCCAGCTACACAGTATGTCACTGATGCCAGCTACACAGTATGTCACTGATGCCAGCTACACAGTATGGCACTGATGCCAGCTACACAGTATGTCACTGATGCCAGCTACACAGTATGTCACTGATGCCAGCTACACAGTATGTCACTGATGCCAGCTACACAGTATGTCACTGATGCCAGCTACACAGTATGTCACTGATGCCAGCTACACAGTATGTCACTGATGCCAGCTACACAGTATGTCACTGATGCCAGCTACACAGTATGGCACTGATGCCAGCTACACAGTATGGCACTGATGCCAGCTACACAGTATGTCACTGATGCCAGCTACACAGTATGTCACTGATGCCAGCTACACAGTATGGCACTGATGCCAGCTACACAGTATGTCACTGATGCCAGCTACACAGTATGTCACTGATGCCAGCTACACAGTATGTCACTGATGCCAGCTACACAGTATGTCACTACACAGATGCACATGCCAGCTACACATGCCAGCTACACAGTATGGCACTGATGCCATGTCACTGATGCCAGCTACACAGTATGTCACTGATGCCAGCTGCACAGTATGTCACTGATGCCAGCTACACAGTATGGCACTGATGCCAGCTACACAGTATGTCACTGATGCCAGCTACACTGATGCCAGCTACACAGTATGTCACTGATGCCAGCTACACAGTATGGCACTGATGCCAGCTACACAGTATGTCACTGATGCCAGCTACACAGTATGTCACTGATGCCAGCTACACAGTATGGCACTGATGCCAGCTACACAGTATGGCACTGATGCCAGCTACACAGTATGGCACTGATGCCAGCTACACAGTATGGCACTGATGCCAGCTACACAGTATGGCACTGATGCCAGCTACACAGTATGTCACTGATGCCAGCTACACAGTATGTCACTGATGCCAGCTACACAGTATGGCACTGATGCCAGCTACACAGTATGGCACTGATGCCAGCTACACAGTATGGCACTGATGCCAGCTACACAGTATGGCACTGATGCCAGCTACACAGTATGTCACTGATGCCAGCTACACAGTATGGCACTGATGCCAGCTACACAGTATGTCACTGATGCCAGCTACACAGTATGTCACTGATGCCAGCTACACAGTATGTCACTGATGCCAGCTACACAGTATGTCACTGATGCCAGCTACACAGTATGTCACTGATGCCAGCTACACAGTATATCACTGACGCCAGCTACACAGTATAGCACTGATGCCAGCTACACAGTATACACAGGCACTGATGCCAGCTACACAGTATGGCACTGATGCCAGCTACACAGTCACTGATGCCAGCTACACAGTATGGCACTGATGCCAGCTACACAGTATGTCACTGATGCCAGCTACACAGTATGTCACTGATGCCAGCTACACAGTATGTCACTGATGCCAGCTACACAGTATGTCACTGATGCCAGCTACACAGTATGTCACTGATGCCAGCTACACAGTATGTCACTGATGCCAGCTACACAGTATGCATGTCACTGATGCCAGCTACACAGTATGTACACAGTACACAGTATGTCACTGATGCCAGCTACACAGTACAGATATGTATGTCACTGATGCCAGCTACACAGTATGTCACTGATGCCAGCTACACAGTATGCCAGCTACACTGATGCCAGCTACACAGTATGGCACTGATGCCAGCTACACAGTATGTCACTGATGCCAGCTACACAGTATGTCACTGATGCCAGCTACACAGTATGTCACTGATGCCAGCTACACAGTATGTCACTGATGCCAGCTACACAGTATGGCACTGATGCCAGCTACACAGTATGGCACTGATGCCAGCTACACAGTATGGCACTGATGCCAGCTACACAGTATGTCACTGATGCCAGCTACACAGTATGTCACTGATGCCAGCTACACAGTATGGCACTGATGCCAGCTACACAGTATGTCACTGATGCCAGCTACACAGTATGTCACTGATGCCAGCTACACAGTATGGCACTGATGCCAGCTACACAGTATGTCACTGATGCCAGCTACACAGTATGTCACTGATGCCAGCTACACAGTATGTCACTGATGCCAGCTACACAGTATGTCACTGATGCCAGCTACACAGTATGTCACTGATGCCAGCTACACAGTATGTCACTGATGCCAGCGACACAGTATGGCACTGATGCCAGCTACACAGTACGGCACTGATGCCAGCTACACAGTATGGCACTGATGCCAGCTACACAGTACGTCATTGATGCCAGCTACACAGTATGTCACTGATGCCAGCTACACAGTATGTCACTGATGCCAGCTACACAGTATGTCACTGATGCCAGCTACACAGTATGTCACTGATGCCAGCTACACAGTATGTCACTGATGCCAGCTACACAGTATGTCACTGATGCCAGCTACACAGTATACACAGTATGTCACTGATGCCAGCTACACAGTATGATCAGCTACACAGATGCACTGATGCCAGCTACACAGTATGTCACTGATGCCAGCTACACAGTATGGCACTGATGCCAGCTACACAGTATGGCACTGATGCCAGCTACACAGTATGGCACTGATGCCAGCTACACAGTATGGCACTGATGCCAGCTACACAGTATGTCACTGATGCCAGCTACACAGTATGTCACTGATGCCAGCTACACAGTATGGCACTGATGCCAGCTACACAGTATGGCACTGATGCCAGCTACACAGTATGGCACTGATGCCAGCTACACAGTATGGCACTGATGCCAGCTACACAGTATGGCACTGATGCCAGCTACACAGTATGTCACTGATGCCAGCTACACAGTATGGCACTGATGCCAGCTCACTGATGCCAGCTACACAGTATGTCACTATGGCACTGATGCCAGCTACACAGTATGGCACTGATGCCAGCTACACAGTACACTGATGCCAGCTACACAGTATGTCACTGATGCCAGCTACACAGTATGGCACTGATGCCAGCTACACAGTATGTCACTGATGCCAGCTACACAGTATGTCACTGATGCCAGCTACACAGTATGTCACTGATGCCAGCTACACAGTATGTCACTGATGCCAGCTACACAGTATGTCACTGATGCCAGCTACACAGTATGGCACTGATGCCAGCTACACAGTATGTCACTGATGCCAGCTACACAGTATGTCACTGATGCCAGCTACACAGTATGTCACTGATGCCAGCTACACAGTATGGCACTGATGCCAGCTACACAGTATGTCACTGATGCCAGCTACACAGTATGGCACTGATGCCAGCTACACAGATATACACAGTATGCACTGATGCCAGCTACACAGTATGGCACTGATGCCAGCTACACAGTATGGCACTGATGCCAGCTACACAGTATGGCACTGATGCCAGCTACACAGTATGGCACTGATGCCAGCTACACAGTATGTCACTGATGCCAGCTACACAGTATGGCACTGATGCCAGCTACACAGTATGGCACTGATGCCAGCTACACAGTATGTCACTGATGCCAGCTACACAGTATGTCACTGATGCCAGCTACACAGTATGTCACTGATGCCAGCTACACAGTATGTCACTGATGCCAGCTACACAGTATGGCACTGATGCCAGCTACACAGTATGTCACTGATGCCAGCTACACAGTATGTCACTGATGCCAGCTACACAGTATGTCACTGATGCCAGCTACACAGTATGTCACTGATGCCAGCTACACAGTATGTCACTGATGCCAGCTACACAGTATGTCACTGATGCCAGCTACACAGTATGTCACTGATGCCAGCTACACAGTATGTCACTGATGCCAGCTACACAGTATGGCACTGATGCCAGCTACACAGTATGGCACTGATGCCAGCTACACAGTATGTCACTGATGCCAGCTACACAGTATGTCACTGATGCCAGCTACACAGTATGTCACTGATGCCAGCTACACAGTATGTCACTGATGCCAGCTACACAGTATGGCACTGATGCCAGCTACACAGTATGTCACTGATGCCAGCTACACAGTATGTCACTGATGCCAGCTACACAGTATGTCACTGATGCCAGCTACACAGTATGGCACTGATGCCAGCTACACAGATGCCATCACTGATGCCAGTACACAGTATGTCACTGATGCCAGCTACACAGTATGTCACTGATGCCAGCTACACAGTAGTATGGCTACACACTGATGCCAGCTACACAGTATGTCACTGATGCCAGCTACACAGTCACTGATGCCACTGATGCCAGCTACACAGTATGGCACTGATGCCAGCTACACACTGATGCCAGCTACACAGTATGGCACTGATGCCAGCTACACAGTATGTCACTGATGCCAGCTACACAGTATGTCACTGATGCCAGCTACACAGTATGGCACTGATGCCAGCTACACAGTATGCACTGATGCCAGCTACACAGTATGGCACTGATGCCACTGATGGCACTGATGCCAGCTACACAGTATGTCACTGATGCCAGCTACACAGTATGTCACTGATGCCAGCTACACAGTATGGCACTGATGCCAGCTACACAGTATGCTACACTGATGCCAGCTACACAGTATGTCACTGATGCCAGCTACACAGTATGCCAGCTCACTGATGATGCCAGCTACACAGTATGTCACTGATGCCAGCTACACAGTATGTCACTGATGCCAGCTACACAGTATGTCACTGATGCCAGCTACACAGTATGTCACTGATGCCAGCTACACAGTATGTCACTGATGCCAGCTACACAGTATGTCACTGATGCCAGCTACACAGTATGTCACTGATGCCAGCTACACAGTATGGCACTGATGCCAGCTACACAGTATGGCACTGATGCCAGCTACACAGTATGTCACTGATGCCAGCTACACAGTATGTCACTGATGCCAGCTACACAGTATGTCACTGATGCCAGCTACACAGTATGTCACTGATGCCAGCTACACAGTATGTCACTGATGCCAGCTACACAGTATGTCACTGATGCCAGCTACACAGTATGTCACTGATGCCAGCTACACAGTATGGCACTGATGCCAGCTACACAGTATGGCACTGATGCCAGCTACACAGTATGTCACTGATGCCAGCTACACAGTATGTCACTGATGCCAGCTACACAGTATGGCACTGATGCCAGCTACACAGATGCCAGCTACACAGTATGTCACTGATGCCAGCTACATGTCAGCTGTATGTCACTGATGCCAGCTACATAGTATGTCACTGATGCCAGCTACACAGTATGTCACTGATGCCAGCTACACAGTATGTCACTGATGCCAGCTACACAGTATGGCACTGATGCCAGCTACACAGTATGGCACTGATGCCAGCTACACAGTATGTCACTGATGCCAGCTACACAGTATGGCACTGATGCCAGCTACACAGTATGGCACTGATGCCAGCTACACAGTATGTCACTGATGCCAGCTACACAGTATGGCACTGATGCCAGCTACACAGTATGTCACTGATGCCAGCTACACAGTATGGCACTGATGCCAGCTACACAGTATGGCACTGATGCCAGCTACACAGTATGTCACTGATGCCAGCTACACAGTATGTCACTGATGCCAGCTACACAGTATGTCACTGATGCCAGCTACACAGTATGTTACTGATGCCAGCTATACAGTATGGCACTGATGCCAGCTACACAGTATGTCACTGATGCTACACAGCTCACTGACAGCTACACAGTGTCACTGATGCCAGCTACACAGTATGCCAGGCACTGATGCCAGCTGGCACACAGTATGGCACTGATGCCAGCTGCACTGTCACTGATGCCAGCTACACAGTATGGCACTGATGCCAGCTACACAGTATGGCACTGATGCCAGCTACACAGTATGGCACTGATGCCAGCTACACAGTATGGCACTGATGCCAGCTACACAGTATGGCACTGATGCCAGCTACACAGTATGGCACTGATGCCAGCTACACAGTATGTCACTGATGCCAGCTACACAGTATGTCACTGATGCCAGCTACACAGTATGGCACTGATGCCAGCTACACAGTATGGCACTGATGCCAGCTACACAGTATGTCACTGATGCCAGCTACACAGTATGTCACTGATGCCAGCTACACAGTATGGCACTGATGCCAGCTACACAGTATGTCACTGATGCCAGCTACACAGTATGTCACTGATGCCAGCTACACAGTATGGCACTGATGCCAGCTACACAGTATGTCACTGATGCCAGCTACACAGTATGTCACTGATGCCAGCTACACAGTATGTCACTGATGCCAGCTACACAGTATGTCACTGATGCCAGCTACACAGTATGTCACTGATGCCAGCTACACAGTATGTCACTGATGCCAGCTACACAGTATGGCACTGATGCCAGCTACACAGTATGGCACTGATGCCAGCTACACAGTATGTCACTGATGCCAGCTACACAGTATATCACTGATGCCAGCTACACAGTATGGCACTGATGCCAGCTACACAGTATGTCACTGATGCCAGCTACACAGTATGTCACTGATGCCAGCTACACAGTATGTCACTGATGCCAGCTACACAGTCACTGATGCCAGCTACACTGATGCCAGCTACACAGTATGTCACTGATGCCAGCTACACAGTATGTCACTGATGCCAGCTACACAGTATGGCACTGATGCCAGCTACACAGTATGGCACTGATGCCAGCTACACAGTATGGCACTGATGCCAGCTACACAGTATGTCACTGATGCCAGCTACACAGTATGTCACTGATGCCAGCTACACAGTATGTCACTGATGCCAGCTACACAGCATGTCACTGATGCCAGCTACACAGTATGTCACTGATGCCAGCTACACAGTATGTCACTGATGCCAGCTACACAGTATGTCACTGATGCCAGCTACACAGTATGTCACTGATGCCAGCTACACAGTATGGCACTGATGCCAGCTACACAGTACGGCACTGATGCCAGCTACACAGTACGGCACTGATGCCAGCTACACAGTATGGCACTGTCACTGATGCCAGCTACACAGTATACACAGGCACTGATGCCAGCTACACAGTATGGCACTGATGCCAGCTACACAGTATGTCACTGATGCCAGCTACACAGTATATCACTGATGCCAGCTACACAGTATGGCACTGATGCCAGCTACACAGTATGTCACTGATGCCAGCTACACAGTATGTCACTGATGCCAGCTACACAGTATGTCACTGATGCCAGCTACACAGTATGGCACTGATGCCAGCTACACAGTATGGCACTGATGCCAGCTACACAGTATGGCACTGATGCCAGCTACACAGTATGTCACTGATGCCAGCTACACAGTATGTCACTGATGCCAGCTACACAGTTTGTCACTGGTGCCAGCTACACAGTATGGCACTGATGCCAGCTACACAGTATGTCACTGATGCCAGCTACACAGTATGTCACTGATGCCAGCTACACAGATGCCATACACAGGCACTGATGCCAGCTACACAGTATGTCACTGATGCCAGCTACACAGCACTGATGCCAGTCACAGTATGATGCCAGCTACACAGTATGTCACTGATGCCAGCTACACAGTATGTCACTGATGCCAGCTACACAGTATGGCACTGATGCCAGCTACACAGTATGTCACTGATGCAAGCTACACAGTATGGCACTGAAGCCAGCTACACAGTATGGCACTCATGCCAGCTATGGCACTGACAGCTACACAGTATGGCACTGATGCCAGCTACACAGTATGGCACTGATGCCAGCTACACAGTATGGCACTGATGCCAGCTACACAGTATGGCACTGATGCCAGCTACACAGTATGTCACTGATGCCAGCTACACAGTATGTCACTGATGCCAGCTACACAGTATGTCACTGATGCCAGCTACATAGGATGTCACTGATGCCAGCTACACAGTATGGCACTGATGCCAGCTACACAGTATGGCACTGATGCAAGCTACACAGTATGTCACTGATGCCAGCTACACAGTTTGTCACTGATGCCAGCTACACAGTATGTCACTGATGCCAGCTACACAGTATGTCACTGATGCCAGCTACACAGTATGTCACTGATGCCAGCTACACAGTATGTCACTGATGCCAGCTACACAGTACGTCACTGATGCCAGCTACACAGTACGGCACTGATGCCAGCTACACAGTATGTCACTGATGCCAGCTACACAATATGGCACTGACGCCAGCTACACATTATGGCACTGATGCCAGCTACACAGTATGTCACTGATGCCAGCTACACAGTATGTCACTGATGCCAGCTACACAGTATGTCACTGATGCCAGCTACACAGTATGTCACTGATGCCAGCTACACAGTATGGCACTGATGCCAGCTACACAGTATGGCACTGATGCCAGCTACACAGTATGTCACTGATGCCAGCTACACAGTATGGCACTGATGCCAGCTACACAGTATGGCACTGATGCCAGCTACACAGTATGTCACTGATGCCACCTACACAGTAGCACTGATGCCAGCTACACAGTATGGCACTGATGCCAGCTAAACAGTATGGCACTGATGCCAGCTACACAGTATGGCACTGATGCCAGCTACACAGTATGTCACTGATGCCAGCTACACAGTATGTCACTGATGCCAGCTACACAGTATGGCACTGATGCCAGCTACACAGTATGGCACTGATGCCAGCTACATAGTATGGCACTGATGCCAGCTACACAGTATGTCACTGATGCCAGCTACACAGTATGTCACTGATGCCAGCTACACAGTATGTCACTGATGCCAGCTACACAGTATGTCACTGATGCCAGCTACACAGTATGTCACTGATGCCAGCTACACAGTATGTCACTGATGCCAGCTACACAGTATGTCACTGACGCCAGCTACACAGTGTGGCACTGATGCCAGCTGCACAGTATGGCACTGATGCCAGCTGCACAGTGTCACTGATGCCAGCTACACAGTATGGCACTGATGCCAGCTACACAGTATGTCACTGATGCCACCTACACAGTATGGCACTGATGCCAGCTACACAGTATGGCACTGATGCCAGCTAAACAGTATGGCACTGATGCCAGCTACACAGTATGGCACTGATGCCAGCTACACAGTATGTCACTGATGCCAGCTACACAGTATGTCACTGATGCCAGCTACACAGTATGGCACTGATGCCAGCTACACAGTATGGCACTGATGCCAGCTACACAGTATGTCGCTGATGCCAGCTACACAGTTTGTCACTGATGCCAGCTACACAGTATGGCACTGATGCCAGCTACACAGTATGTCACTGATGCTAGCTACACAGTATGTCACTGATGCCAGCTACACAGTATGGCACCGATGCCAGCTACACAGTATGTCACTGATGCCAGCTACACAGTATGTCACCGATGCCAGCTACACAGTATGTCACCGATGCCAGCTACACAGTATGTCACCGATGCCAGCTACACAGTATGTCACCGATGCCAGCTACACAGTATGTCACTGATGCCAGCTACACAGTATGGCACTGATGCCAGCTACACAGTATGGCACTGATGCCAGCTACACAGTATGGCACTGATGCCAGCTAACGACTGTATAAGTTGTATCATGTACTTGTAGAAATAAAGATTATTTTTATTATAATTAACCGAGAGAAGTGTGTGTTTCCCACTCCATTCATAGTTTAATTAATTGGATTATTGTTTCCTTACAGCTGAATGGACTCTCACTAGTGCCTTGCCAGGTCTCCCTAGTGCCTGTCCACGTCTCCCTAGTGCCTGTCCAGGTCTCCCTAGTGCCTGTCCAGGTCTCTCTAGTGCCTGGCCAGGTCTCCCTAGTGTCTGTCCAGGTCTCCCTAGTGCCTGGCCAGGTCTCCCTAGTGCCTGGCCAGGTCTCCCTAGTGCCTGTCCAGGTCTCCCTAGTGCCTGTCCAGGTCTCCCTAGTGCCTGGCCAGGTCTCCCTAGTGCCTGTCCAGGTCTCCCTAGTGCCTGGCCAGGTCTCCCTAGTGCCTGTCCAGGTCTCCCTAGTGCCTGGCCAGGTCTCCCTAGTGCCTGCCCAAGTCTCCCTTGTGCCTTGCCAGGTCTCGCTGGTGCCTGTCCAGGTCTCCTTAGTGCCTGGCCAGGTCTCCCTGGTGCCTGTCCAGGTCTCCCTGGTGCCTGTCCAGGTCTCCCTAGTGCCTGGCAAGGTCTCCCTGGTGCCCTGCCAGGTCTCCCTAGTGCCTTGCCAGGTCTCCCTAGTGCCTGGCCAGGTCTCCCTGGTGCCTGTCCAGGTCTCCCTGGTGCCTTGCCAGGTCTTCCTAGTGCCTTGCCAGGTCTCCCTAGTGCCTGGCCAGGTCTCCCTGGTGCCTGGCCAGGTCTCCCTGGTGCCTGGCCAGGTCTCTCTGGTGCCTGGCCAGGTCTCCCTGGTGCCTGGCCAGGTCTCCCTGGTACCTGGCCAGGTCTCCCTCGTGCCTGGCCAGGTCTCCCTAGTGCCTGGCCAGGTCTTCCTGGTGCCTGTCCAGGTCTCCCTGGTGCCTGGCCAGGTCTCCCTGGTGCCTGGCCAGGTCTCCCTAGTGCCTGGCAAGTCTCCCTAGTGATTGGCCAGGTCTCCCTAGTGCCTGGCCAGGTCTCCCTAGTGCCTGGCCAGGCCTCTCTCCCTGGAGCATGGCCAGGTCTCCCTCCCTGGTGCCTTGCCAGGCTTCTCTCTCTGGTGCCTGGCCAGGTCTCCCTCCCTGGTGCCTGGTCAGGTCTCCCTCTCTGGTGCCTGGCCAGGTCTCCCTCCATGGTGCCTGGCCAGGTCTCCCTCCTTGGTGCTTGGCCAGGTCTTCCTCCATGGTGCCTGGCCAAGTCTCCCTCCCTGGTGCCTGGCCAGGTCTCCCACCCTGGTGCCCGGTCAGGTCTCAATCCCTGGTGCCTGGCCAGGTCTCCCTGGTGCATGGCCAGGTCTCCCTGGTGCCTGGCCAGGTCTCCCTAGTGCCTGGCCAGGTCTCCCTAGTGCCTGGCCAGGTCTCCCTGGTGCCTGGCCAGGTCTCCCTGGTGCCAGGTCAGGTCTCCCTGGTGAATGGCCAGGTCTCCCTAGTGCCTGGCAAGTCTCCCTAGTGATTGGCCAGGTCTCCCTAGTGCCTGGTCACGTGTCCCTAGTGCCTGGCCAGGTCTCTCTCTGGAGCATTCCCAGGTCTCCCTCCCTGGTGCCTGGCCAGGTTTCCTTCTTGACAGCCTGGTGCCTGGCCAGGTTTCCTTCTTGACAGCCTGGTGCCTGGCCAGGTCTCCCTCCATGGTGCCTCGCCAGGTCTCCCTCCTTGGTGCCTGGCCAGGCCTCCCTCCCTGGTGCCTGGCCAGGGCTCCTTCCCTGGTGCCTGGCCAGGTTTCCCTCCCTGGTGCTTGGCCAGGTCTCCCTCCCTGGTGCCTGGCCAGGTCTCCCTCCCTCTTGCCTAGCCAGGTCTCCCTCCCTGGTGCTTGGCCAGTTCTCCCTCCCTGGGGCCTGGCCAGGTCTCCCACCCTGGTGCCTGGCCAGGTCTCCCTCCCTGGTGCCTGGCCAGGTCTCCCTCCCTGGTCCCTGGCCACGTCTCCCTCCCTGGAGCCTGGCCAGGTCTCCCTCCCTGGTGCCTGGCTAGGTCTCCCTCCCTGGTGTTTAGCTATGTCTCCCTTCCTGAAGCCTGGCCAGTCTCCCTGGTGCCTGGCCAGGTCTCCCTGGTGCCTGGCCAGGTCTCCCTGGTGCTTTTTCAAGTCTCCCTGGTGCCAGGCCAGGTCTTCCTGGTACCTGGCCAGGTCTCCCTGGTACCTGGCCAGGTTTCCCTCCCTGGTGCCTGGCCGGGTCTCCCTCTCTGGTGCCTGGCCATGTCTCCCTCCATGGTGCCTGGCCAGATCTCCCTCTTCGGTGCCTGGCCAGGCCTCCCTCCCTGGTGCCTTGCCAGGTCTCCCTCCCTCTTGCCTGGCCTGGTCTCCCTCCCTGGTGCTTGGCCAGGTCTCCCTCCTTGGTGCCTGGCAAGGCCTCCCTCCCTGGTGCCTGGCCAGGACTCCTTCCCCGGTGCCTGGCCAGGTTTCCCTCCCTGGTGCTTGGCCAGGTCTCCCTCCATGGTGCCTGACCAGGTCTCTCTCCCTGGTGCCTGGCCAGGTCTCCCACCCTGGTGCCTGGTCAGGTCTCCCTCCCTGGTGCCTGGCCAGGTCTCCCTCCCTGGTCCCTGGCCACGTCTCCCTTCCTGGTGCCTGGCCAGGTCTCCCTCCCTGGAGCCTGGCCAGGTCTCCCTCCCTGGAGCCTGGCCAGGTCTCCCTCCCTGGCACCTGGCTAGGTCTCCCTCCCTGGTGTCTAGCTATGTCTCCCTCCCTGGTGCCTGGCCAGGTCTCCCTGGTGCCTGGTCAGGTCTCCCTGGTGCCTTTTCAGGTCTCCCTGGTTGTCAGCATAGTTGCTGATCCCCCTTACATGTGTTGTATAGCTTAGCTGAGTATCGTAGTACCATCCATGTGTTTTATATAGACGATCCCTACTAGGCCTAGTGACTGTTTGTGTGACGTCACGTGATGCGCATGTGTACGTGAGTACCTCTGTAGCTTCCTCAGTCCACGCATAGACCTACAACAGGCAACACAGCTTCCCTTACCACAGTCTGACAATATATAGTGTTACCATCCAACAAGTGTGTTTTATCTTCAACAATCATATCTCCAGGCCAGGTCTCCCTAGTACCTGGCCAGGTTTCCCTCCCTCGAGCCTGGCCAGGTTTCCCTCCCTCGAGCCTGGCCAGGTCTCCCTGGTGCCTGGCGAGGTCTCCCGGTGCCTGGCCAGGTCTCCCGGTGCCTGGCCAGGTCTCCCGGTGCCTGGCCAGGTCTCCCGGTGCCTGGCCAGGTCTCCCTGGTGCCTAGCCAGGTCTCCCTGGTGCCTACCCAGGTCTCCCTCCCTGGAACCTGGCCAGGTCTCCCTTCCTGGAGCCTGGCCAAATCTCCCTGGTGCCTGGCTATGTCTCCCTGAAGCCTGACCATGTCTCCCTGGTGCCTGGACAGGTCTCCCTGGAGCTTGGCCAGGTCTCTCTGGAGCCTGGCCAGGTCTCCCTCCCTGAAGCCTGGCCAGGTCTCCCTCCCTGGAGCCTGGCCAGGTCTCCCTCCCTGGAGCCTGACCAGGTCTCCCTCCCTGGAGCCTGGCCATTTCTGCTTCCCTGGAGCCTGGCCAGGTCTCCTTCCCTGGAGCCTGGCCAGATCTCCCTGGTGCCTGGCCAGGTCTTGGTGCCTGGCCAGGTCTCCCTGGAGCCTGGCAAGGTCTCCCTGGAGCCTGGCAAGGTCTCCCTGGTGCCTGGCCAGGTCTCCCTGGTGCCTGGCCAGGTCTCCTTGGTGCCTGGCCAGGTCTCCTTGGTGCCTGGCCAGGTCTCCCTGGTGCCTGGCCAGGTCTCCCTGGTGCCTGGCCAGGTCTCCCTGGTTCCTGGCCATGTCTCACTGGTGCCTGGCCAGGTCTCCCTGGTGCCTGGTTAGTTCTCTCTGAAGACTGACCAGGCCTGGTCACAGACCAGACCGCGGATGTGTTGATCCTCGAAACCCTCTACAGGTATACGCCTTTCTGAAGACTGTCCAGGCCTTCCCAGAGCCTGGCCAGGTCATCCTGGAGCCTGACTAGGTCTTCCTGGAGCCTGACTATATTTTCTCAGAGCCTGGCCAGGTCATCCTGGAGCCTAACCAGGTCTTCCTGGAGCCTAACCAGGTTTTCTCAGAGCCTGGCCTAACCAGGTTTTCTTGGAGCCTGGCCAGGTCCTCCTAGAGCCTGGCCAGGTCTTCCCAGAGCTAGGCCCAGTCCTCCCAGAGCCTGGCCAAGTCTACCCAGAGCTTGGCCAAGGAGCCTGATTGGGGTTCCTCACTGACCACTCAGGGCTCCCTGGTGCCTGTGCCAACCTGTGAAAGGCAGAATCATCTACCACCACCATCACCCACCAATATTTCTAAAGTCAAGGGACATCAGGTTACATTAGGGCTCTATGAACTTAACCTTTACAAATTTTGTAATATTATATGCAATATTATCATGCAAAACCTATATAAATTTAGCTAACATATCTGTGCCACAAATAAACCAAACTATCACAAATGGGTACAGGGGGGATACTGGCAATCAAGATTGCATCCTGTCTACTTTTCCACTGAAATGTAAATTTCTTATCCACTAGTTCTTCATATGTAAACACACAGTCAGGGCCTATGAGAGGGGAGGGTTCAGCTGGTACATTGGCCCAGAGCCCAAAACCTTACTAATGAATATTCTGAAGCAGAAATGCAACATTTACCATTAGTACATAAAGCAATTTTTTTTAAAACTAAAACTGAAACCTTTAGAATTGGTAAATTTATTAAGAGACTACAAACTTTGTGAGCTATTTCCAAATGTTTGTGTTAGTTCGAGACTATTGTTGGCAATTCTAGCTACAGTAGTATCATCAGAAAGATCTTATAGCAAACTC
Source organism: Cherax quadricarinatus (assembly GCF_038502225.1). Taxonomy (NCBI): domain Eukaryota; kingdom Metazoa; phylum Arthropoda; class Malacostraca; order Decapoda; family Parastacidae; genus Cherax; species Cherax quadricarinatus. Next base: position 125,802 of record NW_027195583.1, read on the forward strand.
AAACATATCAACAATTTTTCAAGGTCTACTATGTGTCAAACTCGACTTCTTGATCTAGCAAGAATGAGTATTGAATCAAACATTGCCAGAGAAATTGATTCTGTAATTGTTATTAGAAATTTTGCAGACAAAAAAGCCTGCCAGAGGGCCTCAGCCTGCCCCCAGGGGTCCCAAACTAGTCTTGTTCTGCCTTGCAAAACTTGTCTTAGAGGCCCCGTATATAGTACATATAAATTGTCAACATAAAGGGAATTTGGTAATGTATTATGAAAATTTTGTGTGTCACTCTGAATATCTTTAATATTATTTAAAAAAAATTTTTTTGTATCCTTTCCAGATATGTGTTTTTCCATCCCAAAAAAGTAGAATTAGAGATGATAATGAAGTTCATAACCATTATCATGAAGAACTCACTGTAGTATGATTATGCTGGGCAGAAAGCCTCTCCATTGCCACAAGAATAGCATTAATTGTGGCCCCTCCACTTCCCACACCTGGGGCTGCATGGAATACCTGCTCTTGCTTAGACACCTCAACTTCATGCTGTGGGTCATCCAACACCAACAAGAGATCATGACTAGGTAAAAGTCCGCCCTTAGATAGCCGTTTACATTCTGAAAATAAAGATGGCAGCCAGTTGAAACCCTATATTACAAATGTTGCAAATTATGCTGCAGAAAAATCTGCTGGCAAGTCTACCTCTGCATTCTTATTACATAATCGGTTCAAAATAATAGGTACATAACATAATAAGGAAAGCCATAAGTGCTCTCGATATTCAAGAAGAAACCTTCAGAAAAAATTGAGAAAATTTCTCGCTATTACATTTGGAAAGAAAAACATCCGGCACTACATGGATATTGAAAAATTGTGTAACAATAATAATAATAAAAATTAAAATTTTTATCATAATAACAATAATAATGATCTTTATACAAATAACAATGGCAATAATAATAATTACTAATATATACCCTTGCTATGTTCACAAAACTATGGTACATTTAGCAGGTTTATAAGGAAAAAATAAAGATGGGCGAGAGAAGCATCATTTTCTGTAAAACCGCTGATTACAGAGCATTTATTGCTGCACAGTATTTGTATCATAACTGTATCTAAACTGTAAAAAATTGAACTGTAAACCCAATTACAAGCTAACAAGATAAATGACTTCTTCTCAACCATAGAATCAAATCTTTCAAGTAGAATTCCAATTACGTACCAATGCCCAAGCTAATGATTACGTATCTAGATGGAAACTTCCCAACATCTCTCTATCTTACACCAACAGAGCCCAGTGAGGTTACCATGATTATTAACTCTCCAAAAAAATAGGGAATGTAACCCAAGTACCACCACTACTATATAAACAAGAAACTCAAATCATACCTTTCACCTACCATTACACTACTCTTTAACAAATTACTAGAAAGCAACACTTTCCCGGCATCACTCAAACAAGCAAATATTACACCAATACACAAAGGTGGTGATGTAACATATGTAAACAATTATAGGCCAATATCAAATTTGCCTTTCTTTTCCCAAATCTTTGAGAAGCTCATACACAAAAAGTTATACAGTGGAATCTCAGCTTACGAATTCAATCCGTTTCATGGACTTGTTCGTATCCTGATTTGCTCGTATGCTGGGTCAATTTTCCTCATTTAAATTAACTGAAATGCAATTAATTCATTCAAGCTGAATTCCTGCTCTCAGGAGGCATGACAAAATAACCCTAATATAAGCTCTACAGCTTATTTATCTGTCATAATTCATCTAATATGACATAATAAACAATATAAATAAGATAGAAACCTGATATACACTCTAGAATGAATAAAATATGTCATGTGGACAGCAAAGGGAGGAGGATTGTGGTCGAACAGTATAGCTATGAAAATGTCAGAGGTGTTATAAGAGAAAACAGAGTTTGCGAGGCTAACTGAATTAAATCTGGTGTACATACAACATTTACACATCTTGGAGAAGAAATGTAGAGCGGCATATCCTGTCAGGAGTTTACACTTTTCCTAAGGACTGCTATGTACAATTTTTATGTTTATCTCGCTACACTATGTATTTCCTGTGAGCTGTTTCTCCTTTATAGACTCCTTCTGCTTTAGTATTGCACACATAGTAGATTGTTATTATTATTATAATCATTGGAAAGCGCTAAACCCATAGGTACATACAGAAGAGGGGCTACGCTTGTACTCAACTCACCAAGTCCTCAACCCTCATACCTAGTCTGTGCTTATTAACCCTTTGAGGGTCGACAGGCCCTCTCCCAGACTTGTTCTCAGGGTCGAAAAATATTCAAAAAAAAAAAAAAATTATTTTTCTTAAGAAAAAAGTTATTTTTTTCTAAACATTTTAAGCCAAAAAAATTTTTTTGGCCATCAATACTTACCAAGATATGGAGGCGTGAAGTTGACAGAAACTGAACTGCATGTGGTATCATCGCTGACTGCCAGTTACCCGGTAATCATTTATTTAGCTTTTTTCTATTTTTTCTACTATTTTTTAATATTATTTCTTTTCAAGTAACTTTTGTGGCCTGTGAGACCAATATGAGCACTATACACAAATAACCCGCACATAAAAGAGAGAAGCTTACAACGACGTTTCGGTCCAACTTGGACCATTGACAAAGTCACACTAACCAGAGGTGGAGCAGGACGGCTATATATAAGCAGGAAGAGGTGGTGGTAGTAGTAGTAGTAGAACAAGAATTGTATATAATACCGACAAGATGAAATTAAGACACATGCACAACACCCGGGCATCCCCATCGTAGACGTTTCGCCATCCAGCCAGCCACTGGATGGCGAAACGTCCACAGCAAAGACAACCAGATGCCGCACATGTGTCTTAATTTCATCAGTAGTTGTGGTAGCAGTAGAAGAAGAAGAGGTAGTAGTAGTGGTAGTGGTAGAAGTGGGAAATAAGGATGACGAGCCAGTCAAATACAAAGGAAGGGGAGCACTGCAAGAGAGCTAGATGCCCACAGAGAGAGAGCAAGCGCACAGAGATGCGTGAAAGGGGAAGTGGTGAAATAAATGAACAAGGAACAGAAACACGAGACAGGAGAGAGAAAGACAACCCAGAGGAGAAAAGGAAAGAGGAAAGGGGAAGAGGAAGAAGAAGAAAAAGAAAAAGAAAAAAAATGAGGATTCAGGTTAAGTCATGGGTGTTCTGAAGTTTGGAACATTTTACAATGTAGTGGGAAAGGAAGGCATCTACAGAGACGAAGCCAGGGCTAAGGTTCATACAAGGAAAGTTGTGTATTAGAGAGGATTCAACTAGACGGCGACTGTTCGAGTTGGAAGTAGGGAAGACAGTTTTAGCAGAAGACCAGTCAATAGGATGGCTGTGATCTCTGATGTGGCAGAAAAGAGCATTGTTAGTGTTGGCAAGCCTAACACTATTTTTGTGCTCCCTAAGTCTGTCAGAAAGAGATCGACCAGTTTCTCCAAAGTATTGAAGAGGACAGGAGGAGCAAGAAATAGAGTAGACACCAGGAACATCTGTAGAGGGAGGAGAGGTATGAACGAGATTAGTGCAAAGAGTGTTAGTCTGGCGGAAGGTAAGCTTGATGTCTAAGGGACGGAGAGAATTGTTGAGATTAGAAAGACCGGAAATGTAGGGAAGGCAGAGGATAGAAGAGTTCCCATGAGTAGAGAGTTTGGGAGAGAAGAAATTGCGTTTAGCACGTGAGAGGGCAGAGTCTATGAAATGGGAAGGATAGCCAAGACGGGAGAATGAATTATGAAGAGTGGAAATTTCTGCTGGAAGGAACTGAGGATCACAGATGTGGAGGGCATGGAGAAAGAGGGAGATAAGAACACTTTTCTTGACAGGGGAAGCATGATAGGAAAAGTAGTGAATGTACATGCCACTGTGCATTAACTTGAATCCTCATTTTTTCTTTTTTCTTTTTCTTCTTCTTCCTCTTCCCCTTTCCTCTTTCCTTTTCTCCTCTGGGTTGTCTTTCTCTCTCCTGTCTCGTGTTTCAGTTCCTTGTTCATTTATTTCACCACTTCCCCTTTCACGCATCTCTGTGCGCTTGCTCTCCCTCTGTGGGCATCTAGCTCTCTTGCAGTGCTCCCCTTCCTTTGTATTTGACTGGCTCGTCATCCTTATTTCCCACTTCTACCACTACTACTACCTCTTCTTCTACTACTACCACATCTACTGATGAAATTAGGACACATGTGCGGCGTCTGGTTGTCTTTGTTGTGGACGTTTCGCCATCCAGTGGCTGGCTGGCGAAACCTCTACGATGGGGATGCCCGGGTGTTGTGCATGTGTCTTAATTTCATCTTGTCGGTATTATATACAATTCTTGTTCTACTACTACTACCACCACCACCTCTTCCTGCCTATATATAACCATCCTGCTCCACCTCTGGTTAGTGTGACTTTGTCAATGGTCCAAGTCGGACCGAAACGTCGTCGTAAGCTTCTCTCTTTTATGTGCGGGTTATTTGTGTATCGTTCCAGTCACGGTATTGTGTCTTTTTTGTTATTTGTTAAATATGAGCACTATTTTGTACGTACAGTGGACCCTCGCCTAACGCTATTAATCCGTTCCTGAGAGCTCAACGTTAGGGAAAATTATCGTTAGGCAAATTAATTTTCCCCATAAGAAATAATGGAAATCAAATTAATCCGTTCCTGACACCCCAACGTATGAACAAAAAAAAAATTTTTACCACATGAAATATTAATTTTAATACACACAAACTGAAGACATGCACAGTTACATGACACTTACCTTTATTGAAGATCTGGTGATGATTGATGGGATGGGAGGAGGGGAGACTGTGGATGGTGTTAATGTTTAGAAGGGGAATCCCCTTCCATTAGGACTTGAGGTGTCAGGTCCTATTCTGGAGTTACTTCCCATCTTCTTTTAATGCCAATAGGACCAGTCTGTACCTCCTGTTCCTTTATGATATTCCTAAAGTGTTTCACAACATTGTCAGTGTACAGGTTGCCAACATGGCTTGCAATAGCTGTGTGAGGGTGATTTTCATCAAAAAAGGTTTGCACTTTAAGCCACATTGCATACATTTCCTTAATCTTTGAAGTAGAAAACTTCCTCAATTTCTCTATCCCTTCCTCCAAAGCAATTTCCACAGGTGTGGCCTCTTGCTGTTGAAGATGATCTAGCAGCTCATCAGTGGTTAGTTCTTCATTGTCCTCCTCCACCAACTCTTCCACATCCTCCCCACTAACTTCCAACCCCAAGGACTTCCCCAATGCCACAATGGATTCCTCAACTGGCATAGGATTCCCAGGGTTAGCCTCAAACCCTTCAAAATCCCTTTTGTCTACACATTCTGGTCACAGTTTCTTCCAAGCAGAGTTCAAGGTCCTCTTAGTCACTTCCTCCCAAGCCTTACCTATAATGTTTACACAAATGAGGATGCTAAAGTGATCTCTCCAAAACTCTCTTAGAGTCAATCGAGTTTCTGAGGTCACTACAAAGCACCTTTCAAACATAGCTTTTGTGTACAGTTTCTTGAAGTTGGAAATGACCTGCTGGCCCATGGGCTGCAGGAGAGGAGTGGTATTAGGAGGCAAAAACTTGACCTTAATGAAGCTCATCTCTGCAGAAAGTCGCTCTGCCACGTCTGAAGGACGACCAGGAGCACTAATACCAGGAGGCACTTAAGGTCTAATTTCTTTTCAATTAGGTAATTTTTCACAGTGGGGGCAAATGCATGGTGTAACCAGTCATAGAAAAAGTCCCTAGTGACCCATGCCTTACTGTTTGCCCTCCACAGCACACACAAATTAGCCTTGAGGACATTGTTTTTCCTGAACACTCTGGGAGTTTCAGAGTGATACACCAATAAAGGCTTCACTTTGCAATCACCACTAGCATTGGCACACATCAGCAGAGTAAGCCTGTCTTTCATAGGCTTATGTCCTGGGAGTGCCTTTTCCTCCTCAGTAATGTAGGTCCTGTTTGGCATTTTCTTCCAAAACAGGCCTGTTTCGTCACAATTAAACACTTGTTCAGGTTTCAGTCCTTCACTGTCTATGTACTCCTTGAATTCCTGCACATATTTTTCAGCCACTTTGTGGTCCGAACTGGCAGCCTCACCTTGCCTTATCACACTATGTATGCCACTACGATTCTTAAATCTCTCAAACCAACCTTTGCTGGCCTTAAATTCACTCACATCATCACTAGTTGCAGGCATTTTTCTAATTAAATCCTCATGCAACTTCCTAGCCTTTTCACATATGATCGCTTGAGAGATGCTATCTCCTGCTATCTATTTTTTGTTTATCCACACCAATAACAGTCTCTCAACATCTTCTATCACTTGTGATCTCTGTTTCGAAAACAAAGTTGCACCTTTGGCAAGAACAGCTTCCTTGATAGCGATGGTTGATTGGAGTTTTGTGTACAACCTGGCCAGCTCGGAGACACGCACTCCACTTTCATACTTAGCAATGATCTCTTTCTTCATATCCATAGTAATTCTCACCCTTTTTACCACAGGGTTGGCACTAGAAGCTTTCTTGGGGCCCATGGTGACTTATTTTGTAGGTGCAGTCACTAAAAATGTTCCGATTGTATGCTTGGAAGCGACTGCGGTGGCTGGCTTGTAAACACTGGCACCCACGGAACAAGTGAGGCGGGCTCAGGCCGCACGTGGACGTGTCTCGAACGAATCGCATTGAGCGAGTTTTTTAGCGCTAGCCGAGGCAATTTTTTTGCGTTAAAATGTATCGCTAGGCGGATTTAACATTATGCGATGCACCCAGTACTATGCTCTGAAATACAGTGGAACCTCAAAAATCGAACTTAATCCATTCCAGGAGCTAGTTCTAAATTCGAAAAATCTGAAATTTGAAGCAATATTTCCCATAAGAAATAATGGAAATACAATTAATCCGTTCCAGAAACTCAAAAATATTCACACAAAAAATACATTTTATAGAGATTAATTACAGTTTTACATACAACAAATACTATGGTTTTTAATTATGTATAGTAATACATATAAAATAACATTTTTTACTTACCTTTATTGAAGGTTGGTGTTGGCATCTGGAAGATAGGGAGGAGGAGAGATGGAGTTGGGGTTAGGGTTCAGAAGGGGAATACCCCTCCATAAGGACTTTAGGTATCAAAACCTCTCTGGGAAGTAGTGAATGTGTTCAGATATTTAGGAGTTGACATGTCAGCGGATGGGGGGGGGGAAGAGAGAGAGAGAGAGAGAGAGAGAGAGAGAGAGAGAGAGAGAGAGAGAGAGAGAGAGAGAGAGAGAGAGAGAGAGAGAGAGAGACAGAGAGACAGAGAGAGAGACAGAGAGACAGAGAGAGACAGAGAGACAGAGAGAGACAGAGAGAGAGACAGAGAGACAGAGAGAGAGACAGAGAGACAGAGAGACAGAGAGAGACAGAGAGACAGAGACAGAGAGAGACAGAGAGACAGAGAGAGACAGAGAGACAGAGAGAGACAGAGAGACAGAGAGACAGAGAGACAGAGAGAGAGAGACAGAGAGAGAGAGACAGAGAGAGAGAGACAGAGAGAGAGAGAGAGAGAGAGAGAGAGAGAGAGAGAGAGACAGAGAGAGAGAGAGAGAGAGAGAGAGAGACAGAGAGAGAGAGACAGAGAGACAGACAGACAGACAGACAGACAGACAGACAGACAGACACAGACAGACAGACACAGACAGACAGACACAGACAGACACAGACAGACACAGACAGACACAGACAGACACAGACAGACAGACAGACAGACAGACAGACGACGACGACGACGACGACGACGACGGTGGCAGTGGTAGAGCTAGGTGCCCACAGAGGGAGAGCAAGAACACAGAGGTGGGGGGGAGGGGAAACAATGAAATAAATAATGAAGGAACAGAAACACAAGACAGAAGAAAGAATGAAAGACAACCCAGAAGAGAAAAAAGGAAAGAGGAAACTGGAAGAGGGAGAAGAAAAAAGGAGGAATCAGGTTAAGTTACGGGTGTTCTGAAGTTTGGAGCATTTTACAATGTAGTGGGAGAGGAAGGCATGTACAGAGACGAAGCCAGGATTATGATTCATACAAGGAAAGTTTCGGTCCAAGTCGGACCAAAACGTCGTCGTAAGCTCCTCTCTTCTACATGTGGGTTATTTGTGTATCGTTCCAGTCATGGTATTGTGACTTTTTTTTTTTTGTTATCCATGCCTTCCTTAGTGGATGACACCTTAGTGGATGACAGTGACCTCCATCAAAGACACCGCAAGACTCCAAGCGGATATCAACCAAATCCTCAAATGGGCCACTCAAAATAATATGAAGTTTAATGAAGAGAAATTTCAACTACTCAGACATGGAAAACTTGAAGAAATTAAAACTGTATCAGGGTATACAACAAATTCTAACCATACAATAGAGCAAAAAGTAATGTGAATGACTTGGGAGTGATAATGTCAGAGGATCTCGCCTTTGAAGACCACAACAATGTATCTACCCTATCTGCTAGGAAAATGACAGGATGGATAATGAGAACCTTCAAACCTAAGGATGTCAAGCCCATGATGATTCTCTTCAAATTGCTTGTCCTCTCTATTCTGGAATTCTGCTGTACACTAACTGCCCCCTTCAAGGCAGGCAAAATTGCTGACCTGGAGAGTGTACAAAGAACTTACAAGGCACACATAAGTACGATAAGGCACCTAAATTACTGGGAACAGTTGAAGGCCCTTGATTTGTAGTCCCTGGAATGCAAGCAAGAGAGATGCTATCATGTGGGGTTCGAACACGTGGATAGGGTAAAGAAATACTCACGTAGGCTGGAAGTACGTATATTACGGATAATGTGGGAAGCGCCAAACAGCCGGCCTGCCTCTCTGCTCTCTATCGTAAGACTGACTAACCCCAGTACCCATATGTGAGGGGGTGTTTGAAATACTGCTGTGGTCAGCACAATATGAATACAGACAGTGATTCACACAGAGACGGTTGGTAGCGAGTCATCTACTGGTACACTGGTTACTGGTAACTGGTACTACTATGCAAGCAAGAGAGAGGCATGATAATATACACTTGGAAAATCCTAGAGGGATTAGTACCAAACTTGCACAAGAGAATTACTCCCTATGATGCAACATTTCCCCAATGAAAAGCAGGGGCGCCATGAGTACACTGATAGAAAACACAATAAGTGTCCGGGGCCCAAGACTCTTCAACTGCCTCCCAGCATACATAAGAGGGATTACCAATAGACCCCTGGCTGTCTGCAAGAAGGCACTGGACAGGCACCTAAAGTCAGTATCTGACCAGCCAGGCTGTGGTTCGTACGTCAGTTTGCATGCAGCCAGCAATAACAGCATGGTTGATCAGACACTGATCCACCACAGGGCCTGGTCTCAAACCGAGCCGTGGGAGTGTTGACCCCTGAAAGCCTCTCCAGGTAAACAAAGAATTTTTATTCACACCAAAAAAATAGAAGATTTACTGTTATGCAATATTGTAAAATGTAATTGTATAAATAATATCAGTGCATTCGTGAACATATATTAAACCCACCAGTTGAAGTGTATTGGATGTGTGGCATCATTTGTTTACTCCCGAAGATCAGCAAAAATCAAACATTTCCACTTTGAGCTCAGTTTCAAGCTATTTTCAGTACTAAATTCAATCAAAATCATTTCTACTTCCATTCTATCAAATGAGACCAAGAAATCGTGAACACACCTGTAAAAAACATACAAAAATACACCACAAAGTCGCTGTTTTAATCCAAAAACATGGTCGCAGTTTGTTTTCTCTCATTATGCAATGCATGCTGCAGGATTTGTTTTATATGGTGCACACTTATATCTAGGACCAAATTTACCACTCACAGCTTATTTGAGTGAGCTGAGCTCATGACATCATACTACAGCATGGACCCTGCCTTCAAAGCCATATAACTACAGGATGGACCAACTGATAAAAATTAAAGACCAATGGATAATGTTTTTTGTCTCCACATATACCTCAAAGCACCACTCCCCTTGTTTCTTTCATCAATTCTATGGTTAACCTCATCAATCATAAACCCATCGCTGACAAGTCAACTCCCAAATATCTGAATACATTCACTTCTTCCATACTCCCTTCCTCCCATGTGAAATCCAGTTTTTCTTTATCTAAATCATTTGATACCCTCATCACCTTACTCTTATCTAAGTTCGCTCTCAACTTTCTACCTTTACACACACTCCCAAACTTGCCCACTAACCTTCACAACTTTTCTTTAGAATCTCCCAAAAGCACATTATCATCAGCCAAAAGTAACTGTGTCAACTCCCATTCTGTAATTGATTCCCGATAATTTAATCCCACCCCTCTCCCCAATACCCTAGCATTTACTTCTTTTACAACCCCTATACCTCAACAACAACCTGAACTTCAGCACCCATATCCAACACATAACCAAAAAAGTATCCAAAACGGTTGGGATCCTCTCCAAGATACGATACTACGTGCTGCAAACTGCCCTTCTCACACTATACCATTCACTTATATATCCATACCTCACCTATGCTATATGTGCTTGGGGTTCAACTGCAGCAACACACCTAAAGCCAATAATAACCCAACAAAAAGCCGCAGTAAGAATAATCACTAAATCCCATCCCTGGCAACACACCCCCCCACTCTTCATAGATCTAAACTTACTCCCTGTTCAGTACATCCACACTTACTACTGTGCAATCCACATCTACAGGGCCTTAAATTCCAATATTAACCTTGACCTAAAACGCTTTCTTGATAGTTGCGACAGAACCCACAGGCACAATACCAGACACAAACATCTCTATGACATTCCCCGTGTCCGACTAAACCTTCACAAAAATTCAATGTATGTCAAAGGCCCTAAAATCTGGAACACCCTACCTGAAAATTCTAAAACTGCAGACACATTCATCACCTTCAAAACTACCATCAGAAAACATCTTATCTCCCTGATACACACTGTCAACTAATTACACGAATACCACCTGGTGGTTAACACTTACACTCACTCACCCATTTGACCATAAACAGAAATATCAATCTCAATCTCAAAATAATGAATCTTAACTAGTCATAAGTTGGCCTGTGATACTCCAATACTGAAACTATGCATAGTGCCAAAACAAAAGCATTCACATTGCTAAACTCACAAACTAGTATTTAGTCACTTAGCCATAATACCAACTTACCTCATAATTTTGTAATATTTTAAACTTAAGATTTAATTTAAGTCTGCCCGAAATGCCTGGCCATGCTAGGTGTTCTAGTGGTACACTCTGTAATTATTGTTTTACTACATGTAAACAATACAATAACCAAATTCTGTAAACTCAGCATTGTAATCCTTATAGAGAATAAACTTTGAATTTGAATTTGAATAAATATGTTAATGTCACCATGGTTGTCCATGGTGACATTACACATCCCTGTCTAAGACCTACCTTTACTGGGAAGCAGTCTCCCTCTCTCCTACACACCCTAACCTGACCCTCACTATCTTCATAAAAACTCTCTGCAGCATTTAGTAACTTAGTACCTATTCCATACTCAGATAAGGGAAAATCAGCATATTCCTCTCTAAAACAGCACCTACCCTACCCAGTTTGCACCCAAATTAACTGAGCAAAGTTTAGCAAAACTATTGGCTTAAACCAAAATTATGAAGACTATAAGCATCACTTGGTTAATAATAGGTAAGAGCAAACCAAAATGAGTGAGAGGAGCCATCACCTCTAGTTGCTACTCCTGGATCCACATAACTCTAGCAGTACTTTTGTCATTAATGATCCATCAGATGATCAATGAAACTGCCTAATTCCATGTGAATGGAGCAACAATCACTATAGCAATGCAAATGTCAAAGAATAATGAAATGGATTTGGATAGTAATCCCATTCCTATTCTTCTTAAAAAAATTTTTTGCCAAATTGGTGAAAATCCCAATATGGGAGGTGCTGAGTTCTCAGTCAGATCACTTCAAAATACAATGTGGTGAAGATACAACAAGTTACTTAGTATCAATGGAACAAGAAGTATAATCAAGTTTCTATGGGGTTGGGGACAGAAGGGGATGAGCTGGTATTATGTAGTCTGTAAGCCATTAAATTAAGTCTGTCCATAATGCCTAGGCATGATAGTGGCTCTCTTTGCAGTGCAACTCATTTTTGTAATTTCATAATCTCAATGTAATCTTGCAAGGAAATAAAATCCGATTGATTGATAGCATATTGCTGGTTCAATTATGTTAGGGAGATGAGGTGCTTTTTAACAACATAGCTCTGAACTGATTGGCAGATAGCGAATCTTGCAATGCTTCAGGCAATGAATTCCAGATCTTAGGGCCTTTTATACACAATGAGTTTTTGCACAGGCTGAGTCGGACACACAGGGAAGCAGCAGTTAAACTGCACCATGGTGATAAGGTGACTTACTGCTGGGGGTCATGGCTGTACAGAACAGTATTGCTGCAAATAATAAAATATTTGGATCATTACTCTCCCACTAACTGAAAATATTCATAAAATTTAAAAAAAAAAAGTGAAGTGAATGCTTTATGCTTGGCTAAGAACTACAGGTGAACAAATAAAATGCTGTTGTCACTATCTGTAGCAAATCATAAAAATTTATACAATGAATTACCTCACCTTCTTCCACTCCATCCCTTACACTCCCAGATGAACAAGTGATAACTATTGAAGTCCAATGGAGATTACTGTAGTCGTCATAGGAATCCATTGTATCCAACCTGAATAAATAAAGTACAGTACTTTAATTTACAGCATATACAGTGGTCCCTCGTTTATCGTATGTAATCCGTTCCTGGAGGAGCTACTATTATCGAAATCTACGATTTTTGAATGAATTTTCCCCATAAGAAATCATTTAAATACAATTAATCTGTTCCTGACACCCAGAAGTATTAAAACAAAAAAAATTTTTGCATGAAATACAGATGTAGTACATAAACAATACAATGGGAAATGATGAATGAAACATTAACAGCATAACACTTACCTTTATTGGAGATTCTTCTTAGTGTATGGAAGACTGGAGGAGGAGATAGATTGGATTATTTACAGTTTGGAAGGGGAATCCCCTTCCATCAACACCTCAGGTACCAATTGCTTTTCTGGGGTTGCTTTTCTTCTCTGTTTCTTAATGCCACTAGGACCAGCTTGAGAGTCACTGGAGTCCTGTCTCACAAAATAACTGTCCAGAGAGCTCTGTTTCTGACATCTCTTTAACACTTCCCTAAAATGGCCCAAGACTTTGTCACTGTACATGTTGCCAACATGGCTTGCAACAGCCTTGTCAGGGTGATGTTTCTCCATAAATCTTTCCATCTTACACCACATTGCAAAAATCTCCTTAATTTCTGAAGAAGGCACCTTCTTCCATCTCTCTACCTCCTCCTCTGCAGCAAGATGCAGAGCTGCGATCTGTTGCTCTTCCTGCTGAAGCTCTTGCAGCTCCTCAGTGGTTAGCTCTTCCCTGTGGTCCTCCACCAACTCTTCCACATCCTCCAAACTCACATCCAACCCCATGGAACTCCCCAGTGCCACAATAGATTTATTTTTATTTATTTATTTATTTATTTAAAATTTGAGCACACATACAGAGGTACAAAAAATACAGATAAGAGCAGCATGCCAAAGCCACTTATACTATGCATAGCATTACGGGCTGGCTTAAAATTAACTTAAGATTAACTAAGCAATGATGAAATCAGTGATAAAACTTTAATGTAAACAGATTACTATAAAGCACAAGTGAGTATTACAAAGACAGGTCATATGGTTGTATGCATTGTTGTACATTCAGTAGAATGGAGTATTCTGTTAGGTAGTGTATTTAAAAAATAATAAAGTTAGATTGGGTTTTAGGTTTAACATTTATGTGATATAATTGTGAGAAACATTTAAGATATACAATTTATAAGGTTCAGTTATTCAGTATTTATTTGGTTTTGGGTGAGTAAGTGATCTTTGAGAAGAGACTTGAATTTATAAACAGGTAGTGTTTCTTTTATATTTACAGGTAATGAATTCCAGATTTTAGGGCCTTTTATGTGCATTGAGTTTTTGCATAGTGTGAGATGGACACGAGGAACATCAAAGAGTGATCTGTGCCTTGTGTTATGGTCATGTGTTCTGTTGAGGTTGGCAAGGAGATGTTTGAGGGGAGGGTTAATATCAGAGTTAAGTGTTCTATGTATGTAATAGGTGCAGTAATACGTATGGATGTTTTGTATGGTGAGTAGGTTTAGTGTATTGAATATTGGTGGAGTGTGCTGCCTATAGTGAGAATTTGTTATCATTCTAACTGCAGCCTTTTGTTGGGTAATTAGTGGTCTGAGATGGTTACTTGTTGTTGAGCCCCATGCACAAATTCCATAGATGAGATAGGGGTAAATAAGAGAGTGATATAGGGCCAGGAGGGCTGACTGTGGAACATAGTACCGTATCTTCGATAGTATGCCTACAGTCTTGGAAATTTTCTTAGAAATTTGTTGTATATGTGTATGAAATTTGAGTCTATTATCAAGGTGGATTCCTAAGAATTTTTCCTCTGTTAGCTTTGTGATAGGTGATCCGTTTATCATTATGTTAAGAGGGACATCTGTAGCTCTGTTACCAAACTGAATGAAGTAGGTTTTGTCAATGTTTAGTGTAAGTTTGTTAGTCCTCATCCAGGTAGATATTTTCTGTAATTCGGTATTTACAGTATTGGCTAGCGTGACTGGGCTCGGGTGGGAGAAGACGTATGTAGTGTCATCTGCAAATAGTGTGGGTTTGAGTAATTGCGAAGCATTTGGTAGGTCATTTATGTATAGGAGAAAGAGAAGAGGGCCAAGGACACTTCCCTGTGGGACACCAACTGTAATTGGTTGTGCAGAAGAGTTTGCCCCATTTGCATACACATATTGGCTTCTGTTGCTGAGGTATGACTTGAGGTAGTTGAGGGAGTGCCCTCTTATGCCATAGTGTGACAATTTTACGTGGAGCAAGTCATGGTTAACTGTATCAAAAGCTTTACGTAAGTCAATGAAGATCCCCAGTGGGACTTCTTTTTTCTCTATTGCAGTGTATATATGTTCTAGCATGTGTATAATAGCATCATTAGTATTTTTATTTGGCCTGAATCCAAATTGGCAGGGGTTGAGTATGTTTTGGGAGATAAGGTAGGAGTAGATTCGTTTATGAATTAATTTTTCGAAGATTTTTGAGAGAGGGTGTAAGTTGGATATTGGCCTATAGTTATTCAACTCTGTTTGGTCTCCTCCTTTGTGGATCGGGGTGACCCTTGCTATTTTGAGTACTGTAGGGAAGGTGGAGGATTCAATGGATTTGTTAAAGAGTGTTGCAATGATTGGTGATAGCACTTGTGTCACTTTTTTGTATATAAAGGGTGGTAAGGTATTTAAATCTTCTTTAACAACAGACATAGGCTCATCAGGGTCAGTCCCAAACCCTTCAAAATCCCTCTTGTCGACACAGTCTGGCCACAATTTTCTCCAAGCAGAGTTCAAAGTGCTGGTAGTCACTCCCTCCCAAGCCATTCCTATAAGGTTTATGCAATGGAGGATGCTGAAGTGTTCTCTCCAAAAATCTCTTAGGGTCAAGCAAATGTCTGAGGTCACATTCAAGCACCTTTGAAACATTGCTTTGGGGTAGAGTTTTTTAAGGTTTGCAATGACCTGCTGGTCCATGGGCTGGAGGAGAGAAATGGTATTCGGGGGAAAGAACTTTACTGTGATGAGCCCAAACTCCTCGAAAATTAGGTCATCCAAGTTTGGAGGATGAGCAGGTGCATTGTCCATTACTAGGAGGCACTTGAGATCCAATTTCTTTTCCAGGAGGTAATTCTTCACACTAGGGCCAAACACTTCATTGAACCACTCTACAAAAATTTCCCTCGTGACCCATGCCTCACTATTAGATTTCCAAAACACACACAATTTACTCTTTATAACATTGTTTTTCCTGAAAACACTGGGATTTTCAGAATGGTACACTAGTAACGGCTTCACTTTGAAATCCCCACTAGCATTAGCACAGAACATGAGCATTAGCCTGTCTTTCATGTCCTGGCAGTGCCTTTTCCTCCTGTGTAATGTAGGTCCTCTTTGGCATTTTCTTCCAAAACAGGCCTGTTTCGTCACAATTGAACACTTGTTCAGGTTTCAGTCCTTCAGCCTCTATGTACTCCTTGAATTCATGCACATATTTTTCAGCCGCTTTGTGGTCCAAACTGGCAGCCTCACCATGCCTTACCCCACTGTGTATGCCAGTACGGTTCTTAAATCTCTCAAACCAACCTTTGCTGGCCTTAAATTCACTCACATCACCACTATTTGCCAGCAATTTCTTTACCAGATCGTCGTGCAACTGCCTAGCCTTTTCACAAATAATCGACGTCATAACACTGTATCCTGCTAATTGTTTCTCGTTTATCAACACCAATAATAACTTCTCAACCTCTTCGAGTACTGGTGATCTCATTTTTGTCAGCATATTTACCCCCTTTGCAACAACAGCATCCTTGATTTCCTTTTTCTTGGCCACGATGGAACATATGGTTGTGTAGGGTTTGTTATACAGTGGTCCCTCAATAATCGTCCGGCCTGAAAGTCGTCCATTTCGGAAATAGTCCCGTTATTTCATCTAAACATTGGCTCGCAAATGGTCCATTAACTCGCTAATCGTCCTTCGTCCGGGACGCGTACTCACGCTCTGAGCCGCCTGGGCCTGCCTTCCCAGCCAGTGTGCCATTGTTTACCAGTGAGCGACATTCCCCTCACATGCTCCTATGAAATATTTCATAATATTCCATTGATTTTAGTGCTTGCAAGTGCTAAATAAGCTACCATGGTTCCAAAGAAAGCTTCTAGTGCCAGCCCTTTGGTAAAGAATGTGAGAAACACATATAATTTATGAAAAAGTTTGTAGAAAAATACAAAGGTGGTGGTGGTAGAGTGGAAGCAGTTGTAATAGTGGTTGATGGTGGTAGTGATGGTGGTAGAAGGTAGTAGTGATGGTGGTAGAGGGTTCCTTCTTTAGTGATTCAGCGATTCTACTAACTCCTCCAATGTTGTTGGAGTTATATAGGGCTACAGTGGGCTTTTTCAAGTCACAAACAGATACATAGTCCTCCCCACCAACTCCATTGCCAAACACGTTTCCAACATCTTTTCCAATACCTCATTCCAAGTATCTACCTCCATCACCACGACCATCAAGGACATTACCAGTGAAAGACAGGACAAGCTTCCACCCTCTGCAGGGGTATACATAATCCCTTGTAATGACTGCAACAAATTATACGTGGGCGAAACATCAAGGGACCTCCAAACACGTATTTCAGAACACCAATACGCAAGCAGGTCTAACGACACAAGGAATGCCTGTGTACAACACCGTAATTCACACAACCACTTGATAAATTACAGAAACTCAAGACTTATCGCCACAGAAGACAACACTCGATACCGAAGAATCCTGGAATCATCACTTATTTCTATATCCGACAACTTCAACCAGAATAGTGGCTTCTATAACATAGCTGAACCACTTGCCAAGAAACTTCTTCATCGCTATCCCACATAAGAACACAGGAATGGAAGAACACTGTAGAAGGTCTGCTCACAAACTTATCCAATCTCCTTTCCAAGCTACCCAAGATTTTAGACTCTATAACCCCCACTCAGTACATCATCAGATGCAGCATTCTCCACCTGACCTCAGCATTCTGAACCTGACTATAAATACTCGCATCCCTTCCACCCCAGGTAGATCTGTTTGCGACTTGAAAAAGCCCACTGTGTGGGCGAAACGTAGTCAATAAAGGATCACATTATACTGCATATGTGTTTATATTTCCATTGTGTCGGTATTTTATACCATTTATTTCCATCAGGTCCTTATCAAAATGACCTCTACCCAAAGCTACCCAAGAATTTACTCCCATACCTAATGACACAAATCAAACTCGGCTCCTCCCACTCATATATTTGTCCAATCTCTTCTTAAAGCTACCCAAGGTCCTAGCCTCGATCACCCTACTGGTAAGTGTGATGTTAAATAAGAACATAAGAACTTAAGAAAGTAGGAACACTGCAACAGGCCTGCTGGCCAATACTAGGCAGGTCTTTCACAAATCCAAACCACTAACAAAATAAATGCTACCCAAGCAATAAGCTCAGGTGCAAGTCTGACTCAAATCCAACCCCTCTCACTCATGTATTTATCCAACCTAAATTTGAAACTACCCAATGTTTTAGCTTCGATCACCCTACTAGGCAGACCATTCCACTCATCAACTACCCCTATTACCAATGTTCATTTATACATTTTATTAGTGCTTTACATTTATTTGGCATTTTTTCTGCATGTAAGTCTATATTTATGCTAGGGAAGTGACCCCTGAAGTGACCTAGAGTCCTTATGGAGGGGGATTCCCCTTCCAAACAATAACCTCTCTTCCCTCTCTCCTCCTCCCTGTCTTCCATTCATCAACAACAGCCTTCAATAAAGGTAACTGTCATGCTGAATGTTCATTCTTTTGTGCATGTAAATCTATCTTTTAGGTAAAAAAAAATTTGTTGTTGATACTTCTGGGTGTCTGGAATGAATTAATTGGATTTACATTATTTCTTATGGGGAAAATTGATTTGAAAATCGTCTATTTCGATAACAGTCCCATTTCCAGGAACGGATTAAGGACGATAATTGAGGGACCACTGTACATCCTGGCCAGTTCGGCCGCACTTAAGCCACTTTCATATTGTTCAATGATGTTTTTCTTAAATTCAATTGTATTTCTCACCTTCTTTACCAAAGGCTTGGCACTAGGAGGTTTCTTTGGAGCCATGGTAGCTTATTTAGTACTTGCAAGCACTAAAATGAGTGGAATATTATGAAATATTTCGTAGGAGCATGTGAGGGGACCTTCGCTCACTGGTAAACAATGCCAGACTGGATGGGTAGGGAGGCCGCCCCGGCTCACACCGTGCGTACGCGTCCCAGACGACCTACTATTCGCAAGTCAATCTACGATTAGCGAGCCCATGTTTATAAGAAAATATCGCTATGATTTCCGAAATCTACGACTCTCGAGAACTACGATTATCGAGGGACCACTGTATTATAGCTACAATAAGTGCAGTATTTTACAGCATATATTACATCTACAATAGGTACCGTATTTTAATTTACAGCATATATTATAGCTACAATAGGTGTGAGCTGTGATACAGTAACTTACACTGATGGCAAACAGATGAATCCTTAAAAAGTGTATGAGATTTGCACTTCCGAGATCTAGTGTAAATGCATTATATGCTGTAATCTCCAATAACTGTGACTTAAACTTGTCCACAGGGTTTAGGAAAGAATTTAACAAATAATTACCATGTATTACGACCCCTGAATGGGTCACAATGTATATAATGTATATTACCTGTTCATATAATTTTATATTGCTTATATTTGCAATATTAGCTAAATCGTAAATATACATGTATTGCTTTATATAATTATTTGACTTAGTTATATTATTAGGTAGGATGTAACATTTATATATTATTCAGTGCTCATAGTTCGAGTGTTAAGTAGCTGACAGCATTATCTAACTACTGTAGTTTTCATTTCGCTCATTACGCTGCCGGCTTCTGTGTTGCTGGGCAGCAGCAGTCCACGGAGAGTTGAGTGATCAGGGTGGGGTGATCACATCTCACCAGGAGGAGTCTGCCTGGCCTGCGCTGATTATTGTCTGTTTGATGTGCCTTCCAACAAGACGGCCTCTCCAACTCTCCCTTGACGGCCCTTGTTGGAAGATCGTCTCTGTCATTTTCTTGTTGTTGGTTCTGTGGAATTCTGTTCACAGAACATTGTCTAGACTTAGTGATTTTTGACGTTGTACTGAGGTTGTGTGTCGCATAGACACTCTGAGAAACTCAGGCCCTGAGCTGTAGCTTCTGACCTAATTTGTAATGGTATCTGTGTACTGTCACAGTCGGGGATTTTCTAATGATGACCTTAGATTCAGTAGTATGGGAGTTTTGTGACTTTTGTGGACGATCTGCAGATGGTCCCTACTTAGTGTCATTATATTATCTCCTTGTTCCTGATTCTGTGTCGCTGTTGCTTGTTACATTGCTGTTCAGCTTAACAGTCATTTTATTGTTCAAGCAAGTTGTTCTGATTGCCAGGTTGGTCAAGAAATCAGTTTATGTGAGAATTTTCAGTCAGTCACTGGTTAAGTCTAGTCGAGTTTTGAGACATAGCGAGCTACTTAGAGCACTTACACACATACACACAGACTTACTTGTATATATTAGTATTATGTTATTAAATGCTAACAATGTACCAGACGGTACTTAACCCTTTAAGGGTCCAAGGCCAAAATCTTAAGTGGTGCTCCAGTGTCCAAGAAATTTTGAAAAAAAAAAAAAAAAAAAAAAAAAAAAAAAAAAAAAAAAAAATATTTTTTCTTACAAAATTAAAGAGTACATATATTTTTGTGAAGGTAATAAGACAATTTTTTTTTTTTCTGATCAGTACTTACCGAGATACAGCGGCGGGATGTTGACCCAAAATGACCGGGTGGCAGCAACATCAGTGACTTCCGCAAAATCCCATTTTTTTATTTTAAGTTTTTCATACTTTTTTCTTTTCTTTTCTAATTTTTTTTCTTTTTCTAATAACATTTGTGGCCTGTGAGACCAGTATAATGCATATTGTATAAGTGTACACTCATTGTATTCAATACAATAACTGCACTAAATTATCATTATATTGCTTACAAAACTTGTTTACAAGTTTATTGTAAACAAAATGATGAAAATATTAGTGCGGTTATTGTGTTGAATACAACGGTACCATATAGTACCATATGGTACAATGGTGCCACAGGGTGCAATTGTACCATATGGTACAATGGCACCATATGATGCAATGGTACAATATGGTACACTGGCACATGATACAATGGTACCATATGATACAATGGTACCATATGGTACAATGGCACCATTTGGTACAATGGTACCATATGGTGCAATGGTACAGGGTACCATATGGTACAGGGTACCATATGGCACAAGGTACCATATGGTACAGGGTACCATACAGTACAGGACACCATATGGTACAGATACAGGGATAACTATGGAAAAAAGTCACCCTGACTTTTTTGGGTTATCCTAGGATTTTGTACGTATGTTGCTATGTATTCAAATTCAAAGTTTATTCTCTACAAGGATTACAATGCTGAGTTTACAGAATTTGGTTATTGTGTGGTTTACATGTAGTAAAATAATAATTACAGAGTGTACCACTAGAACACTTAGCATGGCTAGGCATTTCGGGCAGACTTAGATTAAATCTTAAGTTCAAAATATTACAAAATTATGAGGTAAGTTGGTATTATGGATAAGTGACTAAATACTAGTTTGTGAGTTTAGCAATGTGAATGCTTTTGTTTTGGCACTATACATTGTTTCAGTATTGGAGAATCACAGGCCAACTTATGACTAGTTAAGATTCATTATTTTAAGATTGAGATTGATATTTCTGTTTATGGTCAAATGGGCGAGTGAGTGTAAGTGTGAACCACCAGGTGGTATTCGTGTAATTAGTTGACAGGGTGTATCAGGGAGATAAGATGTTTTCTGAGGGTAGTTTGGAGGTGATGAATGTGTCTGCAGTTCTAGAGTTTTCAGGTAGGGTGTTCCAGATTTTAGGGCCTTTGACTTACACTGAATTTTTGTAAAGCTTCAGTCGGACACGGGGAATGTCATAGAGATGTTTGTGTCCGGTGTTATGCCTCTGGGTTCTGTCACAACTATCAAGAAAGTGTTTTAGGTCAAGGTTAATATTGGAATTTAAGGTCTTGTAGATGTAGATTGCACAGTAGTAAGTGTGGATGTACTGAACAGGGAGTAAGTTTAGATCTATGAAGAGTGGGGGTGTGTGTTGCCAGGGATGGGATTTAGTGATTATTCTTACTGTGGCTTTTTGTTGGGTTATTATTGGCTTTAGGTGTGTTGCTGCAGTTGAACCCCAAGAACAGATAGCATAGGCGAGGTATGGATATATAAGTGAATGGTATAGTGTGAGAAGGGCAGTTTGCGGCACGTAGTATCGTATCTTGGAGAGGATCCCAACCGTTTTGGATACTTTTTTGGTTATGTGTTGAATATGGGTGCTGAAATTCAGGTTGTTGTCGAGGTATAGGCCTAGGAATTTGCCCTCATTATGTCTGGCAATTAGAGTGTTGTCGATGTATGATAATCTATGTATGTAATTGTATTTCTGTACACCTGAATAAACTTACTCAAGTACATGTGGCATCATAAGTAAGTTTATTTAGTTATACACAAATAAAGTTACATAGAATATCATACTTAGCAGCATATGTTTGGAGAACCTAGGATAACCCAGAAAAGTCAGACTTATTTCCATTAGGGTCCCTGTACCCTGTACCATATGGTATAATGTACCATATGGTACAATGTGCTATATGGTACATTGTACCATATGGTACCACTCTACCATATACCATTGTACCATATGATACCATTGTATGACATGGCACCATTGTACCATATGGTACCATATGGCACAATGGTACCATATGGTTCAAAACCACAGAATTCGCCTTCAGCTCCACTTCCATCAGTCTTAGAACTGTAAGTTGTGAGGAGGAGAGTCAGAATTCGCCCGGAGAGTGGGGAGTGAGAGCTTCTTTGCCGCCAGGCACAATGAACAAAGCTACTTTGCCGGCGTTCCCACAATGCCATGCGGGCGTCCAGATTTTTTCTATGGTGTGCACACTGACCACCCAGACCAATTCTCTCAGATGTAGGCCTACCAGCCTTCTCGCACTAAATTTGACGCCTCTAGAATTTTGGCGTAGATCTACGGTTTGGACCCTGAACGTAAAGCCGTAGATCTACGGGACGGACCCTGAAAGGGTTAAGGCCAGCAAAGGTTGGTTTGAGAGATTTAAGAATCGTAGTGGCATACATAGTGTGATAAGGCAAGGTGAGGCTGCGAGTTCGGACCAAAAAGCGACTGAAAAATATGTGAAGGAATTCAAGGATTACATAGACAGCGAAGGCTTGAAACCTGAACAAGTGTTTAATTGCGACGAAACAGGCCTGTTTTGGAAGAAAATGCCAAACAGGACCTACATTACTCAGGAAGAAAAGGCACTCCTGGGACATAAGCCTATGAAAGACAGGCTTACTCTCTTGATGTGTGCTAATGCTAGTGGTGATTGCAAAGTGAAGCCTTTATTGGTGTATCACTGAAACTCCCAGAGTGTTCAGGAGAAAGAATGTCCTCAAGGCTAATTTGTGTGTGATGTGGAGGGCAAACAGTAAGGCATGGGTCACTAGAGACCTTTTCTATGACTGGTTACACCATGCATTTTCCCCCACTGTGAAAAATTACCTCCTGGAAAATAAATTGGACCTTAAATGTCTCCTGGTATTAAACAATGCTCCTGGTCATCCTTCAGACTTGGCAGAGCGACTTTCTGGGGACACGAGCTTCATTAAGGTCAAATTTTTGCCTCCTAATACCACTCCTCTCCTGCAGCCCATGGACCAGCAGGTCATTTCAAACTTCAAAAAACTCTACACAAAAGCTTAGTTTCAAAAGCGTTTTGTAGTGACCACAGACACTCGATTGACTCTAAGAGAGTTTTGGAGATATCACTTTAGCATCCTCAATTGCGTAAACATTATAGGTAAGGCTTGGGAGGGAGTGACTAAAAGGACCTTGAACTCTGCTTGGAAGAAACTGTGGCCAGAATGTGTAGACAAAAGGGATTTTGAAGGATTTGAGGCTAACCCTGAGAAGTGTATGCTAGTTGTGGGATCACTTGTGGCATTGGGGAAGTCCTTGGGGTTGGAGGTTAGTGGGGAGGATGTGGAAGAGTTGGTGGAGGAAGACAATGAAGAACTAACCACTGATGAGCTGCAAGATCATCTTCAACAGCAAGAGGCCAGACCTGAGGAAACTGCTTCGGAGGAGAGAGAGAAATTGAAGAAGTTGCCTACTTCAAAGATTAAGGAAATGTGTGCAAAGTGGCTTGAAGTGCAAACCTTCATGGATGAAAATCACCCTGACACAGCTATTGCAAGCCGTGCTGGTGACTATCACAATGACAATGTTGTGAACCACTTTAGACAAATCATAAAGGAACGGGAGGTACAGGCCTCTATGGACAGATATGTTGTGCGACAGAGGTCCAGTGACTCTCAAGCTGGTCCTAGTGGCATTAAAAGAAGAAGGGAAGTAACCCCGGAAAAGGACTTGATACCTCAAGTCCTAATGGAAGGGGATTCCCCTTCTAAACATTAACAACTTCCACACTCTCCCCTCCTCCCATCCCATCAATCATCACCAGATCTTCAATAAAGGTAAGTGTCAGTTTGTGTGTATTAAAATTAATATTTCATGTAGTAAAAAAAATTTTTTTTCATACTTTGGGGTGTCTTACACGGATTAATTTGATTTCCATTATTTCTTATGGGGAAAATTAATTCAGCTAACGATAATTTCAGCATACGAAGAGATTTTGGGAACGGATTAATATCGTTAGCTGAGGGTTCACTGTATACCGCTATGGTGCTGTTAATGGCCGAGAAGTGAACTCCGCTATTTATGGTCTGATTTCTTTCATTTTTGGTGTATGTTAAGAAGCATCTTTCCATCATACATTGCCCAAGTTTCAATAAGATAGCCCAACAACCAAGAGAAAATAATAATAATAATAATAATGCATATATATATACATACATCTAGGTTTTTCTCCTTTTTCTAAATAGCTCTTGTTCTTCTTTATTTCTTCTATTGTCCATGGGGAAGTGGAAAAGAATCTTTCCTCCATAAGCCATGCGTGTCGTATGAGGCGACTAAAATGCCAGGAGCAATGGGCTAGTAACCCCTTCTCCTGTAGACATTTACTAAAAAAGAGAAGAAGAAAAACTTTATAAAACTGGGATGCTTAAATGTGCGTGGATGTAGTGCGGATGACAAGAAACAGATGATTGCTGATGTTATGAATGAAAAGAAGTTGGATGTCCTGGCCCTAAGCGAAACAAAGCTGAAGGGGGTAGGGGAGTTTCAGTGGGGGGAAATAAATGGGATTAAATCTGGAGTATCTGAGAGAGTTAGAGCAAAGGAAGGGGTAGCAGTAATGTTAAATGATCAGTTATGGAAGGAGAAAAGAGAACATGAATGTGTAAATTCAAGAATTATGTGGATTAAAGTAAAGGTTGGATGCGAAAAGTGGGTCATAATAAGCGTGTATGCACCTGGAGAAGAGAGGAATGTAGAGGAGAGAGAGAGATTTTGGGAGATGTTAAGTGAATGTATAGGAGCCTTTGAACCAAGTGAGAGAGTAATTGTGGTAGGAGACCTGAATGCTAAAGTAGGAGAAACTTTTAGAGAGGGTGTGGTAGGTAAGTTTGGGGTGCCAGGTGTAAATGATAATGGGAGCCCTTTGATTGAACTTTGTATAGAAAGGGGTTTAGTTATAGGTAATACATATTTTAAGAAAAAGAGGATAAATAAGTATACAAGATATGATGTAGGGCGAAATGACAGTAGTTTGTTGAATTATGTATTGGTAGATAAAAGACTGTTGAGTAGACTTCAGGATGTACATGTTTATAGAGGGGCCACAGATATATCAGATCACTTTCTAGTTGTAGCTACACTGAGAGTAAAAGGTAGATGGGATACAAGGAGAATAGAAGCATCAGGGAAGAGAGAGGTTTATAAACTAAAAGAGGAGGCAGTTAGGGTAAGATATAAACAGTTATTGGAGGATAGACGGGCTGATGAGAGCATAGGCAATGGGGTCGAAGAGGTATGGGGTAGGTTTAAAAATGTAGTGTTAGAGTGTTCAGCAGAAGTTTGTGGTTACAGGAAAGTGGGTGCGGGAGGGAAGAGGAGCGATTGGTGGAATGATGATGTAAAGAGAGTAGTAAGGGAGAAAAAGTTAGCATATGAGAAGTTTTTACAAAGTAGAAGTGATGCAAAGAGGGAAGAGTATATGGACAAAAAGAGAGAGGTTAAGAGAGTGGTGAAGCAATGTAAAAAGAGAGCAAATGAGAGAGTGGGTGAGATGTTATCAACAAATTTTGTTGAAAATAAGAAAAAGTTTTGGAGTGAGATTAACAAGTTAAGAAAGCCTAGAGAACAAATGGATTTGTCAGTTAAAAATAGGAGAGGAGAGTTATTAAATGGAGAGTTAGAGGTATTGGGAAGATGGAGGGAATATTTTGAGGAATTGTTAAATGTTGATGAAGATAGGGAAGCTGTGATTTCGTGTATAGGACAAGGAGGAATAACATCTTGTAGGAGTGAGGAAGAGCCAGTTGTGAGTGTGGTGGAAGTTCGTGAGGCAGTAGGTAAAATGATAGGGGGTAAGGCAGCCGGGATTGATGGGATAAAGATAGAAATGTTAAAAGCAGGTGGGGATATAGTTTTGGAGTGGTTGGTGCAATTATTTATTAAATGTATGGAAGAGGGTAAGGTACCTAGGGATTGGCAGAGAGCATGCATAGTTCCTTTGTATAAAGGCAAAGGGGATAAAAGAGAGTGCAAAAATTATAGGGGGGATAAGTCTGCTGAGTATACCTGATAAAGTGTATGGTAGAGTTATTATTGAAAGAATTAAGAGTAAGATGGAGAATATGATAGCAGATGAACAAGGAGGCTTTAGGAAAGGTAGGGGGTGTGTGGACCAGGTGTTTACAGTGAAACATATAAGTGAACAGTATTTAGATAAGGCTAAAGAGGTCTTTGTGGCGTTTATGGATTTGGAAAAGGCGTATGACAGGGTGGATAGGGGGGCAATGTGGCAGATGTTGCAGGTGTATGGTGTAGGAGGTAGGTTACCGAAAGCAGTGAAGAGTTTTTACGAGGATAGTGAGGCTCAAGTTAGAGTATGTAGGAAAGAGGGAAATTATTTCCCAGTAAAAGTAGGCCTTAGACAAGGGTGTGTGATGTCACCGTGGTTGTTTAATATATTTATAGATGGGGTTGTAAGAGAAGTAAATGCGAGGGTCTTGGCAAGAGGCATGGAGTTAAAAGATAAAGAATCACACACAAAGTGGGAGTTGTCACAGCTGCTCTTTGCTGATGACACTGTGCTCTTGGGAGATTCAGAAGAGAAGTTGCAGAGATTGGTGGATGAATTGGGTAGGGTGTGCAAAAGAAGAAAATTAAAGGTGAATACAGGAAAGAGTAAGGTTATGAGGATAACAAAAAGATTAGGTGATGAAAGATTGAATATCAGATTGGAGGGAGAAAGTATGGAGGAGGTGAATGTATTCAGATATTTGGGAGTGGACGTGTCAGCGGATGGGTCTATGAAAGATGAGGTGAATCATAGAATTGATGAGGGGAAAAGGGTGAGTGGTGCACTTAGGAGTCTGTGGAGACAAAGAACTTTGTCCATGGAGGCAAAGAGGGGAATGTATGAGAGTATAGTTTTACCAACGCTCTTATATGGGTGTGAAGCATGGGTGATGAATGTTGCAGCGAGGAGAAGGCTGGAGATGTCATGTCTGAGGGCAATGTGTGGTGTGAATATAATGCAGAGAGTTCGTAGTTTGGAAGTTAGGAGGAGGTGCGGGATTACCAAAACTGTTGTCCAGAGGGCTGAGGAAGGGTTGTTGAGGTGGTTCGGACATGTAGAGAGAATGGAGCAAAACAGAATGACTTCAAGAGTGTATCAGTCTGTAGTGGAAGGAAGGCGGGGTAGGGGTCGGCCTAGGAAAAGTTGGAGAGAGGGGGTAAAGGAGGTTTTGTGTGCGAGGGGCTTGGACTTCCAGCAGGCATGCGTGAGCGTGTTTGATAGGAGTGAATGGAGACAAATGGTTTTTAATACTTGACGTGCTGTTGGAGTGTGAGCAAAGTAACATTTATGAAGGGATTCAGGGAAACTGGCAGGCTGGACTTGAGTCCTGGAGATGGGAAGTACAGTGCCTGCACTCTGAAGGAGGGGTGTTAATGTTGCAGTTTAAAAACTGTAGTGTAAAGCACCCTTCTGGCAAGACAGTGATGGAGTGAATGATGGTGAAAGTTTTTCTTTTTCGGGCCACCCTGCCTTGGTGGGAATCGGCCAGTGTGATAATAAAAAAAAAATAATAAAAATAATAATAATAATAATAATAATAATAATAATAATAATAATAATAATAATAATAACATCTTTAAAAGTAAGCAGGTTATAACAATAAATGGAGAAAAAAAAATTGGAATGACTTATGCAGCAAGTATCGACCCTGGAAATTTGAAATTATGCTAGCCGAAAATAGTGCCAAATAACCGAAGGAACCGAATAACTGATTGCCGGATTTGTGATGGTGGACCTGTACCTGAAAGAACCCTTTTGGGTTAGTCCTCAAATCCCTTGTGACCTTAGCCTCATAATCCCCTTTTGCTTTTCTTATTCCTTTTTTTGATTTCTCTTTTTAATTGAATATACCAATTTCTTAACTGCCCATCCCATCTTTCGATATGCCTATATATGCCTCTCTTTTGACCAGTGAAATATTTTAATCTATTGTTCATCCATTTGGGATTATTTTTGTTAGATCTAATTTCCTTACTCGGAACAAAAGTTGTCTGGGCAGCTAGGACTATGCTCTGAAAAATGTCATATTTGCAACCAACACCACCAACCTGACCCATAGTCAGGTCATCCCAATTTAGCCCACCCAGGTAATTTCTCAGTGCCATGAAATCGGCCAAGTGGAAGTCTGGGACAGATTCGATTGCAATTATCTGGGTAATTCCAAGATACAGTGGACCCTCGCCTAACGATGGCATCGCATAATGTTAAATCCACCTAGCAATACATTTTAACGCAAAAATTTTGCCTTGCCTAGCGCTAAAAAACTCGCTCAACGCAATTCGTCCGAGACGCATCCATGCGCGGCCTGAGCCAGCCTCACTTGTTCCGTGGGTGGCAGTGTTTACAAGCCAGCCTCCACTGTCACATCCAAGCATACAATCAGAACATTTCATATTATCACAGCATTTTTAGTGATTTCACCTGCAAAATAAGTGACCATGGGCCCCAAGAAAGCTTCTAGTGCCAACCCTGTGGTAAAAAGGGTGAGAAATACTATCGTACCACAGTCAGCTGCTGCTGCACCACCGTCAGCTGTTGCTGGACCAGTCAGCTGTTGCTGCACCACAGCTGCTGCTGCACCACAGTCAGCTGCTGCTGCACCTCAGTCAGCTGTTCCTGCACTACAGTCAGCTGCTGCTGCACCACAGCTGCTGCTGCACCATGGTCAGCTGTTGCTCCACCACAGTCAGCTGTTGCTCCACCACAGTCAGCTGTTGCTGTTGCTGCACCACCATCAGCTGTATTACTCGAAGATGTGGAGAGTGTGTTGTTGGTATGGCTTAACATGAAACAATTACCAAGAAACGATTAACCCCAGAGGGTTAGCCACCCAGGATAACCCAAAAAAGTCAGAGCATCATCGAGGACTGTCTAACTTATTTCCATTGGGGTCCTTAATCTTGTCCCCCAGGATGCGACCCACAACAGTTGACTAACACCCAGGTGAACAGGAAAAAATACCTGAAACTAGTACTCATATTGGTGAGGTTAGTGGGGAGGATGTGGAAGAGTTGGAGGAGGAGGAGGACAATGAAGAACTAACCACTGATGAGCTGCTAGATCATCTTCAACAGCAAGAGGCCACACCTGAGGAAACTGCTTCGGAGGAGGGGAGAGAGAAATTGAAGAAGTTGCCTACTTCAAAGATTAAGGAAATGTGTGCAATGTGGCTTAAAGTGCAAACCTTTTTTGATGAAAATCACCCTGACACAGCTATTGCAAGCCGTGCTGGTGACTATTACACTGACAATGTTGTGAAAAACTTTAGGAAAGTCATAAAGGAACGAGAGGTACAGGCCTCTATGGACAGATATGTTGTGCAACAGAGGTCCAGTGACTCTGAAGCTGGTCCTAGTGGCATTAAAAGAAGAAGGGAAGTAACCCTGGAAAAGGACTTGCTACCTCAAGTCCTAATGGAAGGGGATTCCCCTACTAAACACTAACACCATTAACACTCTCAGGTTAGCCTCAAATCCTTCAAAATCCCTTTTGTCTACACATTCTGGCCACAGTTTCTTCCAAGCAGAGTTCAAGGTCCTCTTAGTCACTCCCTCCCAAGCCTTACCTATAAGGTTTACACAATTGCGGATGCTAAAGTGATTTCTCCAAAACTCTCTTAGAGTCAATCGAGTGTCTGTGGTCACTACAAAACACTTTTGAAACAAGCTTTTATGTAGAGTTTTTTGAAGTTTGAAATGACCTGCTGGTCCATGGACTGCAGGAGAGGAGTGGTATTAGGAGGCAAAAACTTGACCTTAATGAAGCTCGTGTCCCCAGAAAGTCGCTCTGCCAAGTCTGAAGGATGACCAGGAGCATTGTTTAATACCAGGAGGCATTTAAGGTCCAATTTATTTTCCAGGAGGTAATTTTTCACAGTGGGGGAAAATGCATGGTGTAACCAGTCATAGAAAAGGTCTCTAGTGACCCATGCCTTACTGTTTGCCCTCCACATCACACACAAATTAGCCTTGAGGACATTCTTTCTCCTGAACACTCTGGGCGTTTCAGAGTGATACACCAATAAAGGCTTCACTTTGCAATCACCACTAGCATTAGCACACATCAAGAGAGTAAGCCTGTCTTTCATAGGCTTATGTCCCAGGAGAGCCTTTTCTTCCTGAGTAATGTAAGTCCTGTTTGGCATTTTCTTCCAAAACAGGCCTGTTTTGTCGCAATTAAACACTTGTTCAGGTTTCAAGCCTTCACTGTCTATGTAATCCTTGAATTCTTTCACATATTTTTCCGCTGCTTTTTGGTCCGAACTGGCAGCTTCACCTTGCCTTATCACACTATGTATGCCACTACGATTCTTAAATCTCTCAAACCAACCTTTGCTGGCCTTAAATTCACTCACATCACCACTAGTTGCAGGCATTTTTCTAATTAAATCCTCATGCAACTTCCTAGCCTTTTCACATATGATCGCTTGAGAGATGCTGTCTCCTGCTATCTGTTTTTCGTTTATCCACACCAATAACAGTCTCTCAACATCTTCTATCACTTGCAATCTCTTATTCGAAATCAAAGTTGCACCTTTGGCAAGAACAGCTTCCTTGATTGTCGTTTTCTTGGAACTGAGTACTTTTGTGGAGCTCAGTAAGGTAACTGAGAGAACAGAGAACATTTGTCAAAGATAGTAAATTAAGATATGATTTTGTTTGGATTTTTAACCCTGGGTATTATAAGAGTCAGTGCATCATCAAGGAATGACTGTCTTATTTCTATTGTGGCCCTTCAGTCTTGTCCCCCAGAATGTGACCCACAAAAAATGACTAACACCCAGGGACAGCAGATGTACGGTTGCTAACACCCAGGTACCTACTTACTGCTGGGTAAACATGGACAGCAGGCGTGAGGAAACATGTCTAGCAATTCTCCCCATGCCAGGGATTGAACCATGGGCCCTCAGCATGTGAGCGGAGTGCCTATCAACCAAGCCACGGGGCGTACAACCAAGCCACAAGCGAGAAAACCGAGCACCTTTGTTGAACTAAGTAAAATAAATGAAGGAACTGAGCACATTTGTGAAGCTCGGTAAAATATATGAAGGTAATGAGCACAATTGTGGAACTCAGTAATGAAAGTGAGGGAACTGAGCACTTTTGTGGAACTCAGTAAAGAAAGTGAAGGAACTGAATACCTTTGTGGAGCTCAGTAAAATAAGTGAAGGAACTGAGCATTTTTGTAGAGGAGCTCAGTGAAATAAGTGCAGGAACTGAGCACTTTTGTGGAACTCAGTAAAGCAAGTGAGGGAACTGAATGCAATTAAATCCCACCATCTGACTTCATCATCATCTTCAGTTCTACAACTTTACAAATAAAACTATTATATGAGTTTCAAATTCCATACGAGGCTCGCACACAATGAAGTCCATGGTTTGATCCCCGGTACGAGTGGAAACATTAGGACATGTTTCCTTAAGACACCTGCTTCCCATCCTTATCTATCAATAAAATAGGTACCTGGGTTGTTAGATAAGACACATATGCAACAGTTAGGTATCTTTATTTCGAAACGTTTCGCCTACACAGTAGGCTTCTTCAGTCAAGTACAGAAAAGTTGATAGAAGCAGAAGAGACTTGAAGACGATGTAATCAGTCCATCACCCTTAAAGTTTTGAGGTGGTCAGTCCCTCAGTCTGGAGAAGTGCATTGTTCCATAGTCTGAAACAATATCATATTGTGCTGTCCTGGTAGACAGTAATGGTGAAGCTGGAGATTTTGTCCAGGTAGTCAGGAAATATACACAGGAGGGAATGCATATAATTGACCTCATGGGAGACAGGAGCTGTAGTGGGGAAACAAGTGTAGTCAACGACAAGATAAAACCAATATTACAAACAAGTAATGCCACAGGAAATAGCAAACAAGAGGACTCCACTAGCAATAATGAGGATATATTACCAAAAACAACTGGTGAGAGTTCCATTGTTGGTGCTAGTGAGGATAGGAATAAGACAGGTAAACATGCACCAACAAGGAATACAGTCACAGAAACCCAAGGCAAACGGAAACCAAGCCTGTGCACATACTATGCACTTGGTATCTGCAGGCATGGGAAATCTGGAAAAACAGATGGGACGTGCAACTATGACCACCCTAGAAAATGCCGTGCCCATATGACAACAGGAAAATGCAAACTCCCTTCCTGTAAGCTTTTTCACCCTGAAATGTGTCCCTCTTCAGTACAGGAAAGACTGTGCTATAACTTAAATTGCCAGGCACACCATCTAAAGGGGACAAAAAGATACAAAACATCCAGGCCATGGGAAAACCTGGGTAGCCACAGCCACTCAAGAGGGAGAGGTTTTTTAGTGCCAGGAAGGAAAAAAACTGGCAGGAAATGGCAGAAATCGTACACCAAATCCAGTCATTCATGGAGTGGAACCACAGTCGATGGCCTCCACTCCAAACCAACAGATACAGATACTAATGCCGGAAAAAAAATCCCCCCCCCCCAGTGCCAACAATACCACCAGTCCGATGACATTCTTCTTAGCCAATATACAGGGTCTAAAGCCAGCAACGAACAACAAAATACCTTTCATCCGTGGACTGCTTGCAGAGGCAAATGCAATGTTCGCGGCTTTCACAGAGACCCACATAAAGGATCACTTGGACAACAAAATATGCATCCCAGGTTACAACCTATACAGATGTGACAGAGTGAACAGGCAAAAGGGGGGAGGGGTTGGCCTGTACATCGCAGAGTTACTTGTTTGCACAGAACTACTTAATGCCTCATATGATGTAGTGGAAGTTTTAGCAGTAAAGATCAAGAACCAAAACCTAGTCATTGTGGTAGTCTACAAGCCTCCGGATGCAATGTCCCAGCAATTCCAGGAACAGCTGTTAAAAATTGACCACTGTCTGGAAAATCTGCAAGCTCCTGCCCCAACATCTTGCTCCTGGGGGATTTCAACTTAAGGCACCTAAAATGGAGGAATATAGCAAATAATGTTGTTGCAGTGATAACACCAGGAGGCAGCTCTGATGAGAACTCACACACACACACACACACACACACACACGAGCTTTTAAATCTCTGCACAAAATTCAATTTAAACCAGCAAATAATAGAGCCTACTAGACTGGAGAATACACTAGACCTCATCTTCACTAACAATGATGATCTGATAAGAAATGTCACCATATCAAAAACAATATACTCAGATCACAACATAATCGAGGTTCAGACATGTATGCGCTGAGCCCCAGACCGACATAATGAGATTAGTCACGAGAGAGCCTTCACCAAATTCAACTTGAATAACAAAAACATAAAGTGGGACCAAGTAAACCAAGTCCTAACCGATATAAGCTGGGAAGATAGACTAAGCAACACAGACCCCAACTTATGCCTAGAGCAGATTAACTCGGTGGCACTCGATGTATGCACAAGGCTTATTCCTCTAAGAAAAAGGAGGAGTAGATGTAAAATAGAAAGAGACAGGTGCTCCCTTTACAGGCAATGGAAAAGAATAACAGAGCGGCTAAAAGAGACCAATATATCTGAAATGCGTAGGGAGTCACTGGTCAGAGAAATAGCAAACATCGAACTTAAGCTCAAGGAATCTTACAGGAGTTAGGAATTGCGGGAAGAACTAAAAGCCATAAATGAAATCGAAAGAAACCCAAAGTATTTCTTTTCCTATGCCAAATCAAAGTCGAGAACATTGTCCAGTACTGGGCCCCTACTTAAACAAGATGGGTCCTACACAGATGACAGCAAGGAAATGAGTGAGCTACTCAAGTCCCAATACGACTCAGTTTTTAGCAAGCCGCTAACCAGACTGAGAGTCGAAGATCAAAATGAATTTTTAATGAGAGCGCCACAAAATTTGGTTAACACAAGCATATCTGATGTTATCCTGACGCCAAATGACTTCGAACAGGCGATAAATGACATGCCCATGCACTCTGCCCTAGGGCCAGACTCATGGAACTCCGTGTTCATCAAGAACTGCAAGAAGCCCCTATCACGAGCTTTTACCATCCTATGGAGGGGGAGCATGGACATGGGGGTCGTCCCACAGTTACTAAAAACAACAGACATAGCCCCACTCCACAAAGGGGGCAGTAAAGCATTAGCAAAGAACTACAGACCGATAGCACTAACATCCCATATCATAAAAATCTTTGAAAGGGTCCTAAGAAGCAAGATCGCTACCCATCTAGAAACCAATCAATTACACAACCCAGGGCAACATGGGTTTAGAACAGGTCGCTCCTGTCTGTCTCAACTATTGGATCACTACGATAAGGTCCTAGATGCACTAGAAGACAAAAAGAATGCAGATGTAATACATACAGACTTTGCAAAAGCCTTCGATAAGTGTGACCATGGTGTACTAGCGCACAAAATGCATGCTAAAGGAATAACAGGAAAAGTTGGTAGATGGATCTATAATTTCCTCACAAACAGAACACAAAGAGTAGTAGTCAACAGAGTAAAGTCCGAGGCAGCTACGGTGAAAAGCTCTGTTCCACAAGGCACAGTACTCGCTCCCATCTTGTTTCTCATCCTCATATCTGACATAGACAAGGATGTCAGCCACAGCACCGTGTCTTCCTTCGCAGATGACACCCGAATCTGCATGACAGTGTCTTCCATTGAAGAGACTGCAAGGCTCCAGGCGGACATCAACCAAATCTTTCAGTAGGCTGCAGAAAACAATATGAAGTTCAACGATGAGAAATTTCAATTACTCGGATATGGTAAACACGAGGAAATTAAAACTTCATCAGAGTACAAAACAAATTCTGGCCACAAAATAGAGCGAAACACCAACGTCAAAGACCTGGGAGTGATCATGTCAAAGGTTCTCACCTTCAATTGCAGCTGCTAGAAAAATGACAGGATGGATAATGAGAACCTTCAAAACTAGGCATGCCAAGCCCATGATGACACTCTTCAGGTCACTTGTTGTATCTAGGCTGGAATATTGCTGCACACTAACAGCACCTTTCAAGGCAGGTGAAATTGCTGACCTAGATATGTACAGAGAACCTTCACGGCGTGGATAACAGAGATAAAACACCTAAATTACTGGGAGCGCTTGAGGTTCCTAAAACTGTATTCCCTGGAACACAGGCGGGAGAGATACATGATTAAATACACCTGGAACATCCTAGAGGGACTAGTACCGAAATTGCACACGGAAATCACTCACTACGAAAGCAAAAGACTTGGCAGACGATGCACCATCCCCCCAATGAAAAGCAGGGGTGTCACTAGCACGTTAAGAGACCATACAATAAGTGTCAGGGGCCCGAGACTGTTCAACTGCCTCCCAGCACACATAAGGGGGATTACCAACAGACCCCTGGCAGTCTTCAAGCTGGCACTGGACAAGCACCTAAAGTCAGTTCCGGATCAGCCGGGCTGTGGCTCGTACGTTGGTTTGCGTGCAGCCAGCAGCAACAGCCTGGTTGATCAGGCTCTGATCCACCAGGAGGCCTGGTCACAGACCGGGCCGCGGGGGCGTTGACCCCCGGAACTCTCTCCAGGTAAACTCCAGGTAAACTACGAAAGCAAAAGACTTGGCAGACGATGCAACATCCCCCCAATGAAAAGCAGGGATGTCACTAGCACGTTAAGATAGCATACAATAACTGTCAGGGGCCCAAGACCGTTCAACTGCCTCCCAGCATACATAAGGGGGATTACCAATAGACCCCTGGCAGTCTTCAAGCTGGCACAGGAAAAGCACCTAAAATTGGTACCTGACCAGCCAGGCTGTGGCTCGTGCGTTGGTTAGTGTGCAGCCAGCAGTAACAGCCTGGTTGATCAGGCCCTGATCCACCAGGAGGCCTGGTCACAGACCGGGCCGCGGGGGTGTTGACCCCCGGAACTCTCTCCAGGTAAACCTACACATTGACTGACAGTACCTACACATTGACTGACAGTACCTACACACTGACTGACAGTACCTACACACTGACAGTATCTACACACTGACTGACAGTATCTACACACTGACTGACAGTATCTACACACTGACTGACAGTATCTACACACTGACTGACAGTACCTACACACTGACTGACAGTATCTACACACTGACTGACAGTACCTACACACTGGCTGACAGTACCTACACACTGACTGACAGTACCTACACACTGACTGACAGTCCCTACACACTGACTGACAGTCCCTACACACTGACTGACAGTATCTACACTGACTGACAGTATCTACACACTGACTGATGGTACCTA